>NC_048415.1:27832660-27901118 GCF_013103735.1 Etheostoma cragini
TTTGGAAAATGGCTGCAATGAAACAAAGAGTGAAAAATTTAAAGGGGTCTGAATACTTTCCGTACCCACTGTAGATTTGTTCAAGCCTGAATACAGAGCCAAGGATTACATGCTAGTTCTCCTTGTGCTAGCTCCTAGTCCAGTTTTCTCCATTGACACTTTGTTACAGAATTTTAGCCGAAAAATACCCCTAAAAACGGCCTTTCCCAGCTTTAACTTGATTGTGATCACCGAACAACCTTCAGTGAACAGTCGGTGAGGATGGCTTTACCATCAAACGTTAAACAGAGGAAAGCATTTGTAATACATACCTCATACACTGTGGTAAATTTCATAGGCATACCGTTGTGTAAGGGAAAAGTACCTGAATGTGTGACCTTAAAAAAAGGTTATGTGACCTTAGAAAAAGGTTGTTTGATAAGTCATCTCAGGTATTCGTGCCTGAGGGAGAACCGTGTGCTGGGAGAACAAAGTGATCCAGTTAGGTGCCATGTCAATTATTTTGTCCCAGGTGATAAAAATACAGTACATACAGATGAAGGAGCTACAGCCAACTACTACAAAGACATTTGAGAGAGCTGCCAATGATCTGTCAGCCAGTGTCTGAGCGAATTACCAACAAATACGTTGCATAAGTCAAAAGGTGAAAAAAACACAAACAACACCTCTGTTTTGCATGTGTGTTTCCGTATGTTTTTTTCCGTGTGTGTGTGTGTGTGAGAGAGAGAGAGAGAAAGCAGGAGAAAGAGCTGCTTGTGAATTATACATTTTGTGAACCCTCAGGCTGACATCCCGCCCTCACTTATTCACATATACTAAACTGGAACACCATGTAATGAACACATGTAATTATGTGTATTAACCACTTCAATGACAAATCATATTACTACAATATGCTGCAACAGCGTGACAACTCTCAGAAGAGTTGGTAAGGCTTCCAAAGAAAACATTTCTTTAAGTTGGTAGTGTTGAATTTATAATGCATTTTTGTTTAAAGAAGAAAATAACCCAACATCACACCAGCAGGCTCTTGAGCTAAAATTATTAAAAGTACTCTGGTGAGAGAACTGTTTTTGAATATTTTGGAGCCTGTTTTGTTTACAGATTTCTTCCAAATGAGTCACAATTGCTCCAAAACCTTCTGTACACGAGCAAGAGAAAGTGATTCACTTAGTTTTTTTGGTGTCATTTTGAACTGCTCAATCATAAAATGCCACACAGCAGATTTCCTGTCTGTGTGAGGATTATCTGGGATTCCAGAGAACAAAATATACAATGGAGCAGCAGCAAAGCTTGTCTTAGCTGCTTGCTCTCCTACTCACTAGAAGCCGCATATTCTTCACAGTTTGCATTGAACATTTTAGCACCACATTCTCAGACATCCAATTCTCAATTTGAATTTGGCTCTATTCTAGGCTCGCTCTGTGCTTGCCCAATTCTCTCATGACATCCAAAAATCTCAAGCTTTTATTAATGGATTGCAGAAGAGCACTTTCTACCTCCACTGTTGGTCCGCTCTCATCACTGTCAGGACACGCTCTTTTGTCTGGAATCCTCATTGATATCCTTAAGGTTTTCCCAAGGTTTTAATCTTTCTGAGACATGTTCCCGTTTGCTTTTTAATAGCTCTTCAATAAATCTCGACAGCTCTTTAATAGACCCACTAAAATCCAGATTGTTTGATCAAAGTTCAATCAAGCCCTGTAGTTTGGGCCAGCCAACATGCTGTGGAAGCAGAAAAAAGACTTCCAGGTGGCAGAATAAGGAAGCGGCAGAGGGAATCTACCAAAAACAATTACAATTTTTTTTGTTGCAATTGCCATCCACAACTCTTGACAGTTATTTAGTATATACTGGACCTATTTAAAAGCACTCAAGCTGTATTTTTGATTCTTGTAAAAATCTTGAGAAAAATCAAGATATATTTAAATGACATGACAGAAACATTGGGCTTAGCCCGCACTGGAAGTGTGAAGGAGCCTATTGTTTTTGTAAGGATTATTATTATTCTGCAGAGTCACTCCCAGTTTTGAGGGGCTTAGCATGCTGGAAAACTCACAAAAATATGCACACACGTCAGACTTGGCGAAAACTACAAAATTATGTAGTGATTGGGCTCGAGCGTTGCCAGGGGCCTCCATAGAAACCCCTAACGAGCTTCAGAATTCTGAAAAAAATGAGACCTTAATATACCAAATTTTGAAGGACAGTTAAGTCAGCCATCTTGGTTTTCTTGCAAATCTTTTCCTTTTACAAACAAGTGTGTGCACTTTAGGATGCAAGAAAACTCTCAAAGTTTACGTGGGTTTCTGATTCCAAATTCTTATCCGGTAAATCTTTTAATCTTGAAAGCACTTTGTGCTTAAGTATTAAAAAGTGCTATACATATTCATATTATTATTATTACTATTACTATTTAAAGCTTCTGGATTCTGGAGGTGTGGTTACAGCAGTTGTGCCGGGGTAGCGAGGACTGTGGCGTTGGGGCCAAAGTGATATCTTTTCATGGGGCCCAAAATCCTGGGTGTTGCTCCTGCCTACAGCTATTGGCTATCTCAACTGAGTGTGTGTGTGTGTGTGCATGCGTGTGTGTGCATGAAACAAACAGAAAATTGAAATACGTCTGTACTGAGAAACCCGGTGACCAGTGCACACCAACGTGCATGCACACAAACAGCCGTGTGGAGACAGGAGAGTCCTGCTGCGTGTCAACCTGTGGTGGGGAAAACGTTAGGCTTAGAGGCCTGAAGACAAAGCAGCAGAACCTTAACAAACCCCGGGTCCAAGTCAGAGAGGGAGCAGCCTCAGGGCAAATACCAGGCTGCCTGGCTGCCAAGAAGGAGATATTTCTGCTCAAACCTGAGAGGACTTCATAGGCCAGGTTTTGGTGAAGCTAAGTTCATAAATAATTGCTTAGGTGTGGGTTGAGTGAAACATATGAATAGTAATTTAGCACTCAAAAATAATCAATTTGATGTTTGGATCATGGCGTGTGCTCTGTTTAAGTCTTTTTTAGTTTTTTTTACGTTATGTTATCGTTTAAAATATTTTTTGTTATGTGTGCACCATAAACCCCGGGCAAATTCCTAGTAAGTGCTACTTGCCTGGCAATACATCTGTCTTCTGATTCTCACATGTTCAGCTAGTACCTTATTTTGGCCTAATCAATTTATTTGATTTTGTTAGTTGTGTTTGTTCAGGCACCTTAGATAAAGGTCAAGTCAGTTATTTATAGAGCACATTTATACCTAGGCGGAACAAAGTGCTGTACTAAGTTAAATTATGTTGTAAAAACAAAATACAAATATGGACACAATGAACATCACACAAACAACCAGAGATCACAAAAGTACTCACTTCCCATACTCAAGAAGTACAGATAATTGTGTTTAAAAATACTCTGGTAAAAGTAGAAGTACTGATTTAACTTCTTTACTCATGTAAAAGTAACAAAGTAAAGGCTTGGAAATTTACTTAAAGTATGAAAGTAAAAGTAGCCTCGTGAGTGACAAAGCTACCTGGACCAGACAGATGTTACTAGAGAGCACGCTGACTACAGTGGACATGGAGAAAAGGCTCTTTAGAAGTCATTACCTACATTTTAAATAGTTGTCTGCCAATAGGCCTAAAACATATATCTTATTTATTGGGACAGAGACTCAAGGTTATTAAGATTCTGACTGAGTGGCAAGCTATGAATTCAAGTGGGATTTTGTGATAAGTCTGTATGATCCCATCCAATTAGATTCAATTTGGTATTGATGACGCAAACAACTCCACTGAAATTGTTTTAAACTTAGTGAGGACTAGATTAGGACTGTATTTAAAACTGATTCTGATTTCCAACTTGGCCCCAGGTGTGTGTGTTAAAACACGGACGGAGACAACTTCCACTACCAATTACACTATCTTAATGAGCAAGGACGTTCAACAATCGCCATTGTATCGAATCAACAGCCAGGTGTAACCTAGGTAACAGGTGAAGAACACAAACAAGCTAACTTTTTAATTTGCAAGAACTACAGACCAATACAACAACAGGCTAATATCAACTGACCAGATCAGTTAAATGACTTAAACTTTTCAAAGACGCACACGATCTCAACTGATTATCCTCCAGACAGATAGTTTTTTTTCTTCTTTTCTATCACTTTTTCTTTGTTTGGTGTATTCTCCGACATGCACTCACAATCACACCAGATAGACGACCTCTTGGACAAAACTAAAGTATTGAGCCAATTTTGTCAAATGTAAGGAGTAGAAAGTACCAATATTCGTGATAAAATGTAAGGAGTAAAAGTAAAAAGTCACCCAAAAAATGTATGGTAAAGTAAATAACATCACTGAAAAATCTACTTTTACTTTTACTTTGATTCTCTGCAAACACACTTCTACACAAATGGCCCTGTACTACATCCTACACCAACGAATAAAAATGGGTGTACATATTGTGAAAAAAATCACTTTTTCTGGGATTTGGGGTGTTATTTTGTGTCCCTGGTGCTTCCACACACATGCAAAGAAGGTGGCTAACCATAGCATGCTAGCACTGGATTGTTCTCAATTACAAAACACTGCTACAACACAAACTAGTTCACCGTTATCTACAAAAGAACTACTTCCATGTGCCTGTTCTGTAGGTACCACTCGAAGTTGGAAGTGCGCCCTTGTTTAGAAGTTCCCCAGCTAAGCCTGCTTTGTACTACTGAAGTTGTAGAAACAAAGCAAGATGATGTGATCTTACATAACTACTGTGAATGTGCGCCTCCCAACAAGGATAGTAAAGAAGTGAGATGTCTCACTCTGTAGCTCAAACAGAAACCAAAAGATACAGGGTAAAAACAGGATCTGCAGCAATGTGCAGTACAACAAATTTGCGGTGTTTTTTGAAAATTAAACCATGAAAACCTATTGTGGTACAACCTCAAAATACAATTATGATCCTGAAAATAGCATGACATGGCCGCTTTAAAGATCCCAGCAGTAGAAGAGGAGCTAATATGAATGGGAAGTTTGTTCTAAAGTCTCAGGGCCACAATGGAGAAGGCACAATCCCCCTTTGTTTTCATCCAAGACTGTGGAATAGCTAAAAGGAACTTATTAGATGGTCTTAGGTAAGGAGATCAGCAATATATAAAGGAGCAATACATGAATGCCTTAAAAACAAGTAACATTACGTTAAAATTGATTCTATATTTGACCGCTAACCAGTGAAGAGAAGCCAATATTGGGGAGATATGATCCCTCCTTCTGGTACCAGTTGCCAATCTAGCAGCTGCATTCTGGACAAGCTGCAGGCGTGATAAAGATGATTGGCAAATCCCAGAATACAAGGTATCGCAGCAGTCGATTCGAGACAAAATAAGACCATGAAGTCTCCAAGTCCTTACGACAGAGGAAGAAACATTTTTCTACTAAAGAGAGGAGAATGAAGAGGGAGAAAAAAGTAAGTTACCAGATGATTTGCGATTCAAATGTGAGGGTTGGTTGCACAGACAGCCAATAATGTTATGCACGTCTCAGTGTCAGCTAATCTCAAAATCAAATGTTGAGAGCAATGTTTTGGGCCAAATACATTAGGATGTATTGTGGAACCCAGGAGTCCGTAGTCCAGTTTGCCCAGTTTTCTTGAGCCATCCAACAGTACAGCCTGCCTGTCAAATCACAACCTGTGGTGCGTGCCAGCGGTTCAGGTCCAACCTGAAATTGGATACGGGGGTCGTAAAATTCTGGACTTACTTAAATACTGGATTGTTAGGAGGATATGGGGAACAGGAAAATGGTTAAGGTATTTATCGTGGAGGTGGTCTGTTTTAGTGTGACTCTGAATTTTGGGGTAATGGTCCAGGGCGCCAAAAGAACACTTAAGAGCAAAAAGAGTGCCAAAGAGGAATGCACACAGGCCTGTTCGAGACTCCTAATTCATGTTAGTGAACTGGGTTCAGAATAGTTCTATACTAATGGCTTGAACTTCCCACTAAGTCATTCTACTGCACAAGTGCCCTTCTTCAGGTTGTTTCTTTATTTATATTTCTTTGATTTGCTGTTTCTGAGAATGCCTTGCACAGTCCACAGAAAAGATATGTTGCTTTTGAATTGAACATATGTCAACAAGGGAACTGTAGGAAGTGAGAATATCAAAGCTATAGTGCGTAGTTATAGGGTGAGTTCTGGCTTCATGGTTGGCCTGTCTGCCTCTTCTACATTTGATTCCTGCCTTTGTGATTGTTAAACATCACTGAGAAACATCTTTCCAGGTCAATCTTTCTGTCAGGTTTTGCACACACTGGGGAAATTGACTTCAAAGTGCAAGACTTATAGGCAAAGTAAAGATGAACCCTTGTAAGTAAGTAAGCATGTAAGTAAAGTTAATTATATAGCACCGTTCACAGACAAGAAGGGTCACACCAAGTGCTTTGCAGTATAAACATATAAAACAGCAACACATAGAATATTAATACTAAATACTGTGTTCAAAATTGAAAATCAACCCTTTTGTTGAGGCTTTTAATCAACGTTTCTACGTTTTTCTTATGTTTTTGTCCCTTTTTTTAAAAACCTTTTTGATGTTTAACACTACGTACTACGAACTTATGGAATTTATGGTCAATACACTTCATTTGTATAAAATTGTACCTAATGTTTGAGTTAGAAAAGCAGAAATTAGGAATAATTTAAATAAGGAAATGTATGTTGATGGATAATCACAGACTGGAATATGTCAACTTTTACTCAATACTATTTGGAAACCACTTCAATTTGTTTTCAAATGCTATGAAATTGAATAAGACCCAAATAAATGAAAGTAGAGATTTGTATTTGCCAAAGAGCGTTGTTTGGACTCAATCATGTTATTTTGGGTAACTGGGTAGTTAAAAAGAACATTGATGCAGGAAAGCGGGTCTATTTGACCTGAGGACAACATTTACATGGTTTCATTTTCAAAAATCACCATATTTTTGTTGTACTGCACATTGCTGCAGATCCTGTTTTCATTCTGTATGTATAGATCTCTGTTTTAGCTACAGAGTGAGAAATCTCACTTCTTTACTATCTTTGTTGGGAGTCGCACGTGCTCAGTAGCTAGGTTTGTAGTAGCAACTTTGGTCAGTCCAAGGCAAGATTGGTTGGAAGGCTTCTTCTAGATGAGGGCCACTTGGGGATCACCTACAGCACAGGGACAGGAAGTAGTTCTTCTGGAGATTATAGTCAACTAGTGTGTTTTGTAGCGGTGTTTTGCCATTGAGAATAAGCTAGCATCCTAACCACCTGGTCTCGGCTAGTGACATAGAAAGGCGTGCAGCTCACCCGAGACTGAAGGCAAAGGACATTCAGAAACCACATCTCACTCAAAACAGCAAGTTTGTACGTGTGGAGGCACCAGAGACACAAAATAATGCCCCAAATCCCAGAAAAAGTGTTTTTTCATAACATGGGCAGTTTAAGTTGTTTATTTCAAAACAAGTCCAAATACTCACAGGCACAGCTGACAGTTTGGTGCCTTTCTCAAGAGCACCTTGGCAGTACACAGGAGGTGAACTGGCACCTCTCCAACAACTTCCAACAACATTCTCACCCCCATTGCTTAAAGACCCTGTTGGTCTCAGTGTTACTGATGTTTTGCCTGTTCCTATTTTTTATATTTTGCCTGTGGTTCCAGGACACCTTTTGTTTGTTGGATTTCATTACAGTAAATCCCTGAGCTTACTCGTGTTTCTGCCGTCTCGCACTTTGGTTCTACATCGACTCCATGACATAGAAAACCACATCCAGAGCCGCAAGTCTACAATTTCATGACAACCCCATCTACAGATCCAGACTTGTATCAGCAATTTATTTGCACAACAGTCATACATCTGCGGTTTCCATCGTATCAATAGCAGTTATAATTATCCTAATTATCCCTGTCTGTGGCCCACACATAAACACACACAGACGCACACACACACACACACACACACACCTCATGTCTATTAGGGTGATTAGAACTGTGACAAGTATGTTCAAAGTAACCATTATTCACAGGCTACATGCATTCTCTTCCAGGGTGGTACAGACACTGTCCGCACATACTAAACCAGTTAATGCCGGGGACTCCTCTCCAAATATGTCACACAAGTGACCACACACAATTAGGTCACTATAAACTGACGTTTTAGAGGGAGGACCTCGGCCGGTTGTTTGTTTTTTCTGAGCACAGGTCTATCTTTGTTTTGCTCAGGAGGTCTTTCCACTTATTTTGTACATCACAGCAATCATTGATCTCTTCCGTCATCTGTCTCCATTCTGTTTGGTCCTTTTTGTTTGTTATAATGTTGGACTGCTTGGCAGTCAACGTATGTCTCAAAGTCAGGGAAATAGTTCCGTGGTCATTCACATGACTATGTTTCTCCCATCCAGGAGTGTATGGAGGGGTGTGGAGATAGGTCTGGCAATGCGAAACTACCCGGTTCCCTACTCCTGAAACCAACCCATCACAGCAGTCATCCTTGTAATGGTTCTTAAGAATACTGCAATGTTTTATCCAGAATTCAATCACAGTACAACATTGCTGCTACTGGAGCTGACCAGGACATACCGACACATCTGAAACAACAACAAAACAGCCTTACAAAAAGATGGAACAGGCCTTCACCGCAAAAGGATACAAAATTGACAAATGAGAAATTAAAAAAGAAACTGGATGTCTTGCTTATGACATACAAAAGTACAACAGACAGATCTCGTGCAACAGGAGAGGGCAAAATCACTTGGTAATATTACATGGTAAGTGCCTGCTCTTTATATACACCTTAAATGTTTCTGAAAAGCCATCGATCTTCCATTATTCTTGTTCAGTATTTTGTCACCCACAATTAAACTACAGGGCTTCATCAGCACACCACTGGTGAAGGGGAAAAAATGATCACAGCAAATGAGTGTGAAAAAAACAATTTGATTTTGACTGAAATTCAATTGTGTCCTTTTTCACAGCAAATGAATGGAATAATTGGTTACACTTTTATTTCTACACCACTCTTCCCTAGTCAAATTCCATCGGAAGTTACTCGCATAATTGTAGATCCATCCGACGCCGAAGATTAGCAGCCTGGTCCCTCAACTGGCTCTCACACCACACATTCAACTGCACATAAAAAGGGCAACAGTCGACCATCATCTCTCGGGAGTCCCTAGTGTTGGATCCTAAATAGTTTGAATGCTTATTGAAGGTTGCATTATACAAATAACCACACTCAAACAGTCGGTATGTGTCATTGATTTGTTTTTATTATAACAAATACAGTACTATGGTTACTATGCTTGCTGCTGTGAGAACATAATCATTTAAGTCTGTTTTTACATAATCATGATGTGTGTGCATTGTTCTATTAATCATCTTAAAACTGGGTGTATAGGTACAGAGTGTCCTCGCCACATGTTTTTTTCATCTCCCTTTGTGCATCCTGGCGTTCCTCTCAGCTGTGTTAAATGTGCACAGTAGGCACTTGATGCACGCTAAAAGCAACACATTAGTTACAACCAAAGAAGCACATGTTTGTTCCATTCTAGACAATGTGATGTGAAACTGTTACATTAAACCTGCTTGATGCATGTTGGTAACGAAGCGCTGACCGCCCGGTTTTCAATATGTGCCTGCAGAAAGAGGTCCACAAACTTGGGTGAGCAACTGTGGTGTTAACCGATGTGACTTACTGCAACTCTGTCTTTAGAATATTCTACCATAAATAAAGTTCTATATTACAATATTGTGGGACCCTTCTTCTTGAAAAGAATCTAGGGGCAGATTTGAACACTGGTGAGGATCGAAATTAACAAGGTGGAGACGACTGAAAGAGAGAAAGAGGTCCCATGAGATAAAAATGGTGACCTGCATGGGACAAATCTTGTCATACCCAAGACCAATGTGATTGGTTAAAAAAAAAAAAGCACATTATTCTTCCATTCCAGAGTGTTGTATGGACAAGCGAGACCTACTTCTGCAGCACTGTAGACGAAGATCTGGCAATAAGAGACTGACTTAGACCCAACAATTGAGACGACCGGAGTGCACCAACTCTAGTAAGACTCGTGATTTCTTTCCAAAATGTTCTGCGACAGCAGAATCGCTGGAAAAGTTGTTGAAAGAGTAGAAGAGTAGTATGTGATGCAATAGATAGGAAACCACACATTTTCAAGTAAGAGCAGATTGCTGATTTCATCTTAGAGTCCTCAAGAGAAAAGAGCCGTCAGACTTTCAAAAGTTGCAATATACAGTTTCAATCGAAAACCAACCTCATCAATTTTGTGTTCCAGTGCTACACTGGCAACACAACTATGATGGGTTTTCTTAACTGACGTTCCAATATAGATGGCCTAGGTATTCAAAATAGTTCACATATGATGTTATTCATGAAAGAAAACTATAAAAAGAGTTTTTTCTGTTCTCTCCTACCAAATGGTGACCAACAAACTCTACTGTCTATTGGAGTGCAAGTTTTTGTTAGTCCATGTGCAGCTATCCTTAACCTTCTTGTTTTTCTGAGGAAAAATTAAAAACAAAAAACCTTTTATTGAGGTTATGGTCATCTTTTTCGAACCTTGTGTGACTTTCCCCCGAGGATTTTGTCACTTTTCAAGTGTTTGTCAACTTTTTCTGAGCCATTTTTTTTCTTCATTCGCCACTTTTTTGACATTGTTATTTTTTTCGACATCTTTCACATTTTTGTCACTTCATTTGACATTTGTTCACATTTTAATCACTTTATTTGACATTTTTCGCTTTTTTTTCAAAGTTCTTTTACCAATTGTTTTTTCTCCAAATGCTTTAAAATTGACAAAAACATCCAACTTCCCAACTTCACTGAAAATGGTGAACTGACTTTGATTTAACTTGTGAGGAGCGTTGTTAGGAACCATCCATGTTACTTTTTTGGACAATTTGTATTAAAGAAACCCAAATTTCTGATGTAGAAACTTTTTGGAAAGGGTTTAAATTTGACCCAGCTGTTCATTTTTTATTATTATTGTTTTTGGCAGTACGATGGCATTCTACATTGTGCTAAGTCAGGATCCAAATTACACACTGAGAGCACATTCCACATCAGGAGTGTTTCAGAGATTATTGTATGCCATCTATGAGACATCCAAGGTTGAACAATGCACAGCAGGCATGCCAGACACAGTATATTATTGCAAATAGAAATTTGCAGACATCACCGGCAAAACCCTGTTGTGTTTTAAATCTTAAAATTTTGTGAATGAGACATCCTTACTTTTTTTATTTTTATTTAACCTTTATTTATCCAGGTAAACTGTTCACAAACATGACCTGGCCTTACTTCTCCTTAGGACGCCCAGAGGTTGTTCATACATCTCATTTATGTTAGTGATTAGTTAGTGATTAGTTAGTCCCAAAGTGCCTCAGACCATTGCAGCAAAGCAGAACAGCGTCATGAGAGCAATAACAGGAGTTCTTGTTCTGATATCTGTAACCATTCTGTTATTTTTTCTGTGAACTTTTATGAATACTGACTAAAAAAGACCAAAACTTCCACTGCTAATGTGAAACTGCTGCAGCTGATACTTTGATTTCTCCTGTTACTAGTAGTATTACCTGCTCCCACTAGGACTGGCACTGCCAAACTTTAAATGTGTGCTTAAATTGAATTAGTTTGTAGTAGATACAGGATTTTCAAGTGCTGTATCACCTCATTATATCTGGGCCTGACCATGTCAATATATTAAACTTAAGTATTATCCTACACATTATTAAAGGGGATCTATTTTATAGAACTCTCAGGTTCAATACTTGTATTTTGTGTTTGTACTAGAACATACATTTTAGCATTAATGTTAAAAAAACACTATTTTTCTCATAATGCCCATGGCTTCTGCACTTGTATTCCCCCTCTGTCTGAGACACTCTGTAGGAGCGCCTGTTCCTTTAAGCCCCCCTCCCAAAAAATCCCAGCATTCTCTGATTGATTGGTTGATGTCTCCGTACAATTGGGAGAGCAGTAGAGGCAAGAGCCATTTAAGAAACTAAATGTAGATGTCTGCCTCATTTGAATGTGATGTCAATTAAATATGACGTGCGGCACAGAGGCATCAGCTGTTTACTGTTTTTTGTCATGGGCTTTAATTAATGATCTCTCAGATGAAGAAGAACTGTTTTCAGGACAACCTCATATTTACTTTAACTTCAATTCACAACATGGCAAAATGTCGTAAGAATGTACGTGGGTCATACATTTATGTACACAGTATGGCTACATAAAGCCTTTTATAGGTTATTTTAGTGTTAAACACTACAAAATGTTTGTATGAAAAGAACAATACAAATGTTTATAGTACATTTTACACACACACACAAACAAATGCAATTATCAAAATTAAAATCCTCCACCTCCACCCACCCAAATTTTTTTTTTCTCTGATTTAAAGACCAGATTTACAATGTATTGTATTAATGAATGAGTGTTTTCTATTACAATGTACTTTGATGATTAGAATGGCTGCTTGTAAACGTTGACATCCCTTAAAAATGTCACTGCAGCTCATATTGTCGGTAGTATATTGTGATAGTATACTATATAAAGTTGAGAGAGGAAATAGAACTAGACCTTCTACTTCTGAAATGATCCTGACGGAGCATCTCTCCACATGTTCACATTTGAGAGAACATCAGTAAGTCAACTGTATGTTATTTCACACACCTGCTATTAATCAGAATGTTAATTTGTATGTTCTAACTAGCCTGATCTGTTGATTAACCACAGGACCGCATGTAAGTGATCCGTCTCTCCTTACCCCCTTTTCCCGCTCTCTCTCTCCCCCTCTTTTCCTATCCCTCTCCGTGGCACGCCTCTAAGTTTACATGCCACAGGTGAAGACTTGTATATATAAAGAGGTGTATCCTCAATTATAGCTCCCCTGGGGAGCCTCCTTACTTGTGGTCTGATCTGCATTTTAGGAATTGGGACGCCTTTCAACATGGTGCGGTGAGAATGTTTTCCAGGTCAAAAACCGGAGGATCAGGGTTCAAGGAGTCAAGGACGTACAAATTTGGGAATTGGGAAAAGCCCCAAGCACGTTCCTGGAGTGTTTACTTTACATTTACTGCTAATATACAGTACATGCTAACATCAGGGGCCCCTGTAATCTTGGGTGCAGATGTTGTTAATTTCTCCCCAATTCCACATTCCTGCTGGAACAGGTTCAATTGTGTAGGTTTATGTTTAGGTTTAGAAGCTTTTATTTGGAATTTTCAGCGCATTGTAGATAGTGCTGCTACACTCTGCTCATTCCACCACTTACAACATGTAGCTACTTGCTGACGCCATGGAAATCTTTAAACTTGGTTGCTGATGTTAATTTCTCCCCAATTTCAGATCACATTCCTGCTGGATCATGTTCGGTAGTTTAGTTTTTGGATGAATTTATCACATTAGACTTTTCAGCTAGGCTACAGAGCGTCTCAGACTGAGGGTAAATGCAGGCGCAGCAGCAATGGGCAGTATTAGAAAAATGTGTTTTTTGAACATTAAAGCATGCTAACAAGTTCTTGTAGAAACACTAAATGCATGCATGAAACTGAAAATTAGCATAACAGGTCACCTTTAAGTAAATATGCAAAGTTATTAACACTAACAGGCACTAAACAAAGTTTGTCAAACAAACTGTAAATCATCCTACATAGAATTTAGGCAGTTGCAGATTTTTTTATTCCCATCTTTTGTATATTTAAACATTTGTTCTTATATTTTATTACTATCATTATTTCATGCATAGTGTATATTGTGTCCTAGTATTTCATTTATTTTTATATTCTGTGCTGTGTGACTGATTTTGCTGCTGTAACACCATCATTTCCCATTTTTTGGGATCAATATATATCCATCCATCCATCCATCTATCCATCTATCTATCTATCTATCCATCTATCCATCTATCCATCTATCCATCTATCCATCTATCCATTGATCCATCCATGCAGCAGGAATAACATCCACTGGTGAAAAGGCTGTCTAACGAGTCTACTATTTTGATTGCCGGCAGTTGGTTTTATGATGTAAAAGCAGAGTAGGTAGGAGAAAGCAAGAGTATTTGTCCGTGTCAGACTTAGAGTGTGAGCATAAAACGGTTTCCTGGAGGCAGTGCGTACCAGTGTTTTGTCTAAGTTTGAAAGCATGAAGGTTTCTATTTGTTTTGAATGTCAACACTGTGAGTAGGCTACTGTATTAAAAAGGCCAGCCATTATAGCTTCATTCTCCTTAAAATAATTTTTAATTTTTTACTTTGTGGTTCACCCAAGTACATGCCTGGCAAGTGCATGATAAAACATCAAGATTTTGTTTAAAAAAGAAATCCCAGTAGTAGACCCCCCCTTCAGCCCCAACACACACGCACACACAGGTCCGGGAAAAGCCCTACTGTGTATGTCATGTTTACTTGTATTGCAACTCCAAAATCACATCCAACCCAACATAATATATCGTCTAGCAGAGCGTTAAAACATTTTTTGGGAATGCATGAACAATTTTCTTTTAAAAACAGCAGGGGAAGGCACTTAGAAAAAGTGTTTTACGGCTTGCAGCTCTTTCTCTTTTTCTTGATGACTGTCTCCTTACTCTCCTGTCATTTCCTTTCTGAATGAGGGCTCAAAGTTTTACAACCACGAAAATTAAGCCGGCTAAGAAACTGAACTAAGTGACATGTTCTCCTCCACTTTGTTTAAGTGCTACTGGCAGGGCCACGCCCATTCAAACACTGTCCATGGTCCTGAAACAACAGCTGACCGCTAGTCCATCATGTATCTAGATTGATAAATAAAGCTTAAGTAGAGGGGTAAAAATAGCATGCAACTGTGCCAAGGTCCAGTTTGTAACATATTTATTGCAATAAATCAAAAAATGACCCCATCATCAGATATTTAGGAAACATGCCAAGTTGAATTCCTATCTTTTCTGACAACAATGCTAATGCCAGTATTTTCTCCTTTTGAAATTTCCATTTTGTAATGGAATATCTGTTAGTGTTTTGGCCTGCGTGTTGGTATCGACTGCCCATTTCGACAGCCAGGCTGGGTTGCCAGATCTACCTGTAAAAACGTAAACCCAGTACTCTACAGCTTTAACATTAGTGCAGCCATGAAAGCTGCAAACAAACAGGACCAACAGAGATAGATCCTACACGACCTAAATAAACGGCATGTTTCTAGCCCTGGGTAAATATTGGTGATGAATTTAAAAGCTTGAGACAGCTTAGAGCCCAAAAAGACGCCAAGTTGGCTAATTTCCTTCTGAACAGATAAGCATTAACTTCAAGCCGATTTATCATGGAACAGCCATTTTATTTAATTTCAAAAAACAAAACACAGCCAGTAAGGTCAGGCAAGCAGGCCACGGCTGTTTACAATATGCAGCCTGTTCAGCGGCCGTAACTGACAATGGTGAGTTTTTTTAAGCCATGAAAAGGGGGGGTGTAAATCGGGAAGAGAAGACCGTGAGTTTGCAGTGTGTTTAGTGATTGTTGCCGTAATTCTAAGACATTGAAATGTGTTCAGTCGGGTGGAGAGGACGGCATTGGTTGTTTTAAAGAAATGCCAATAAACCAGAGCACGTTTTTCTCCCATCCCGGAATGCAGTGTGGACTAGGTAGACCCTCCTCCACAGCGCTGTGAAGGAAGGTCTGGCAATGCGAGACTCTGAGTTAGGATCCTCGGCATCCTTTGGCATGCAAGTGGTTTGAAAATGCAACTTGAAATTTAGTTTTTAGCCTGTGCTATGTCTATATGAATAAATGGAGGAACAAAAAACAAAAAAGCATGTTTTTCTTGTTTTTCTTCTCCAACAAGTTGCTGCACTACAGTTTCCATAACGCATTTGGTGATATGTACCCGAAGTCCCATTTCTTTTATGCCCTATATATTTCACAACCACGTATTCTGGTGATCCTTGGTCCTCTCACACAACACAACAGTCAGCAGCCGTTATTTAACAACAGCACCTGGCAAACGCTGCCTGAACACAACACAGCTGGGGTTTAGTGTGCCTGCACCTTCCACCAGACCTCTGACACTAATCCTTGATCCAGACCTTGACCTGTCACCCCTGCTGTGCCTCCTGCTTCCCTACGTGACAGTGGATGAGCACCGGTTTCCTGCAGACGAAGACCAGTAGACCCCCATCCTTCCGGGCCTGAGGGAGGCTTCATGGATACACACTAAACTACATGATGGCACACATATATCTAAACAGAAACAAGACTTATTGTAACATGTATCCCTTCACCCCGAGCTTTCTAAACTGCCCACGTCCCAACATGAACAGCCACGGAAAGTTAACACAGGACATATACAGTATGATGGGATGACAGGGACTGGTCAGTGTTTTAAGCCATAGAAATGAAATGGATAGAAAGGCCATTCTCACACTGTAAATAATGGCTGTGAAATCTACAGTTATTTACTTACTCATTTACATGACAACCTTGTTGACATGACAAAATCACAGTAGTCTAAGTGTTACAGTCGAAATCACAGTAGTCAAAACTTCACTGTAAAAAAGAAATCACAATATAGCCAATAGAGTACTGTAAATAGTAAACTACTCTATTTTTTATCTTATTTTGTGTTTAATTGTTTTGTATTTTACAATGAATACATAAAATACTGTAAATAGAAGTACGGTACTTTCACTTTAAATAATTTACACTAGCATGGTGGCCAATTGTTGCCAGTAAGTTACTGTAAATTGTACGTCAAATTTGTTGCAGTGCGTTCAAATCAACATATCACAATGTCTCTGGCAGACCTGTACAGTGAGAGCACAGGCAAGATGTCCTGTGGACACTGAGCCAGAAAGGACAGCGTCACGGCTGAAGGGTGTTAACCACGGCTGCTCATCACGCTGAGGCACAAAGTGATTTCACTGTAAAGCCGTCATCATTTCATCATCATCATCATCATCATCATCTTGGCCGTCAGTCCTGCCATCTTGGCCGTCAGTCCGTCAAATCGACTCCATATGAGCTCACTGCTGTGCCTGCACATGACATACAGGATGGACTACCACACTATAAACAGCACGTGTCCAATCGCACACACACATGCACACACACTCTCACATGCACACACAAACACACACTCTCACACACACACTTCTCCTGCCCAGCATGTGTGTGCTCGAAGACATACTGAATGGATTCTTTATGCCAAAAAAGTCAACGTTTTCACTGTTGCCAGGAGAAACGAGGCACAAACAGAGAGAAAGGAGTTCGACGCAGAGTTATTTCTCTCCTGAGTTCACATCCTCTCTCAGCAACCACACATTCATTCAGTCAACTCAGCCGTACATTCTACACATACACCAGCACATAACATGAGCCAGGCCGGGCGCCCTTTTGGCTTCTCCTATCCCTGGAGGGTCGCAGGCGTGTCCAAGGAGGCTTTTCCAGCAAATCTTGGGGTATTTTCCAGAGCTTGTCTCCTCTCCATTAGCCTGGCTGGTCTACAAAGAGGCTCTGGCAGTAAATCCACTGCTCAGCTTGTTATGGCGCAACAGCTCTGACATGGAAGAAATGTCACAGGGCCTTGCTGCCAGACCACAGCTAAAGGCTGGCTAAAGACGTGAACAAGAGCCAAGAGGGGATTCCTGCAACACACACGTCACCACAGCAGAGGAGGGGGGGGGCGGGGGGGGGGGGGGGGGGGGGGGGGGGGGGGGGGGGGGGGGGGGGGGGGGGGGGGGGGGGGGGGGGGTTGGATGCATGTCACAGTCGGTCATTATGGATTCAAGCCAGGGCAGAGCTGAGGATATGTGTGTGTGTGTGTGAGAAACGGTTTTTGTATCCATGTTTGAATGTCAAACCTTTTTTATGTTGTAATTTAATTCCCTTACATTAAATTGTATTTGTGGGGAGAAAACGTACAGTACGTAATCAACTCATGGTTGGTTTTGTCCTGCACATGAGATTTGTTGCCAATGAGAAAGTCAAACAAGAGCAGAGCACACCTGATTTGACTAATCAACTGTTTAAAGACTACCAAGATCAGCTGATTTTATGCAATGGTGGAAGAAGTATTCAAGTAAAAGTACCAACATCACAGTGTAAAAATACTCTGTTACAAATGACAGTCCTGCTTTGAAAATGTTACTTAGGTAAAAGTATTTTTCAAAGAAATGTACTTGAAGTGTTACAAGTAAAAGTGATAAATTCAGAACAATCCTCCCATTTTAGAAACTGAAAAGGATGCAAACAGTAGGGTGTGTTTGTGTGTGTTTATAAAAAAAGGCCTTTTCCGCCTTTAATGTTTGACAGGACAGGTAGGTAAGAAGGGGGGGTAGGGGGGGGGGAGACATGCAGGAAATCAGCACAGGTCAGATTTGAACCCTAGACATCTGAATCAAGTCATGACCCTTAAATGTGCCCCAACTCTGCCACTGAACCAACCTGGCCACAACAGTTGTGTGCTTTGTGGTTTAATCATTTCAGCTGGACTTAAAGATCTGTACAATGAAGTAGAAATTGGCATGAAAAGAAAAGACTCAAGTAAAAGTGCAAGTACCTCAAATGTATACTTAAGTACAGTACTTGAATAAATGGACTTCCACTACTGATTAAATGAGTCAAGCCTGGTGTGCTCCTGCTCAGCTATAATGACAACCTGCAGCCACACGGCCTATTATGGAATAGTTGGGACACGCAGGTATAGAATAACTGACCCGATGTTTATACATGCATATACCATTAGAAACTGGAGTCAGTTTCCTTGTACTGCACGTGTTACCCCGGTATTCCACCTGGCGCGTTCAAGCTATGCCGTGGTTCTGTTCCATTGTAACCATCAACATATTCTCACTCCCATCTCGTAATATACAGATGCTTGGTCAGGTGCCTTTGTCGTTATTTATTATAACACGCTTTACCTAAACGCACTTGGTCGGACTATTGGCGTAACTTTTGACGCTGTAAGATTAAGGAAAAGCTTGTGGGTGGACTTACGGTTCCGTGACTTGTGGGAACGGGATAGTTGGGTTTAGAAAGGGTTTAGGGTCTTGGATTAAATCTGGTTAACCGTCGCATCAGACGTTGACTCTGCAAAGTCAGAGTGAGAACAGGTTGTAACTATGCGTCTAGTTTTGCTTTGCCAGACCTTCATCCACATCGCTGCAGAGGAAGGTCTGGCTAGTCCACACAGCATTCCAGTATGGGAGAAAAACATGCTCTCGTTCATTGACATTTCTCTAAAGTGACAATCTTCTTGGGCGGGGCTAACCGCCGAGCGGAGCAACGGTGCCTCTGCAAAATAAACTTTTTTTGGTGGAACGTGTCCATACAAAGGTTGTTTTAACCTTTGCATGTTTTTTTAAGGTTGTCATGTGACAGAAAACTCAGATTTGACAGATAGTCTAGCTAGCTGTCTGGATTTACCCTGCCGAGATCTGAGGAGCAGTTAACCATAGTCCTCAGAAATCCACCAAAAGTTATGATTCCAACACAAACAAAGTGGAAGGTAATGGACAACCAACGAGTCTACTATTTTGATGTAACTCGACAAAGAGTTACATCAACCAGAATATCTGGTGGCACTGGAGCAATCTAGGAAGTGGAATGTTGTGGATTAAGACTGCTATGCGTCATACCACACTGGGATAATTAAAAAGCCAAGTGCAGATGTAGTTGGTTGGTCATTTTTCCTGGATATTTGTGCCCCACCATAGTGCGCACTGTAGCTACTACTGAAAAAAATCCTTCAGCCCCTTCACTGACAACACAGCACAACCACGTGAAATAAAACCAGTGACATCTGTAGTCGACATAGTTGAATGGTTTCTTCCATTTTGTCCAGTTACAAACAAAATGAATCTAAGATTTTTGGCTGTGTTTTAGTTGTTATAGTGGTGTAGTGGTGCATGATCGGGAGTCTGCACAGGGCCTTATTTTGAAGCTGGTGCAGAGCCGATTCTGGGATGCTCCTTCACCACGCTGCGTTGTGGCCAGTGGAATCATGAGAATTGTCTTGAGTGGCCGCAACTGCTGCCAGAACGCAGCAGAGGCACGCCTGGTGGAATCTAGGGGTTAATAGACTTGGCAAGTAAAGTATGCACGTGTAAAAATGGTGAACCCTTTAAGTAATTTGTGGTAGGTCAATATTTAAGCTGTATCTGTATCTGTGTATGGTGGAGCTGTTGAGAGGAAAGCTCTGGATTGAAATACATTGCATGCTCAAATCGCACGTGAGTGAACAGATTCATGCTACACACACACCTACCTTTGAGCATCATTCAGGAAGAATGAATCTAAGCTGTAATGTATGTAGCCAGTGAAGCCTCACTCTGTGGTAACTTGACTCTTCACACTCACAAACACACAGATGGTGACATGGATCCAGTCGGGTTCCCCGGTGCAGAGAAGCTCCCCGATCAATTCCACATGTGTCTGGCAGTTTAAGTCCTGTGGGTATCCCCCCCCCCTGCTTTGACATTCACTCATGATTACCTCAACATGATCAGCATTTGTATTTTAACTCTGCCTTGTGAAAAGAAATATTTTTGCTGCCTCTCTACTTTTCCATCGACCTGCCAATCTGTTTTTGTCTCACCATGTTACTTTCAAACCATTCCTCACAGGCTCTGCAAGATGGATTGCTGCCTGTTGCTTAAAGGGGAACTACACCGTTTTTAAAGTTTAATTTACCTTTACTGAACAGCTTCTGGGTCATTGAAATAGTTATATGACTTTTTTCGGGTTCAATGGTGGTCGTCTTGCTCCCCCCTAGTGCCTCCGAGCAGAAAACCCACTCTCGCATCTTTCTTCCAGAGAGTGGCCGGCCTCAGCGTCAGGAAGTATCACGTGATATCCGGTTCTGCATTGTAATAAATTGCTTCACGCCACTGCACACGTACGCCCATTCAGGAGCCGGCTAACAAGGTAATGATGGAGTTTTTTACACTATCGTCATGGCTGAGTTGGCAAAAAGAGAAGCAGAAAGCTAGGAAAGCATTATCGTAGGAGCAGAAAAAGAGGAAACAACAGACTGACCGTGCGAGTAGTCAGACACAAGTAAACAGAGGAGCTGCCAAATACCTATTCAGAAGCTGTAGGGGGGGCTCTATAGACAAACCTGCGAGCAAAAAGTAAGAAAACAGCAAATGAATTGTCAAACTTCATAGTGCCCCTTTAAGACTCTTTCTGTGAGGTAAGTCGCACTAGGATCCAAGAGCAGACACAGAGGCAGTTGTTAGGAATAAACACAAGAGGTTATTTTAACAATTAACGTAAACTGTGCAAGGATGAAGTTCTGGGGGGGTGGTTGACAGTGGACAAAAGAATTGCGAGAGCCTGGCAGACTACAACAAAAAACTGGGCAGAGAAGGTGAGTTGAGTCTCCTCACACCAGAGCGCCTTCCAGAAGCATAAGCAAAAATACAAGATGTCAGAAGGTATTCGACAGGCATATTAATATAAAAGCCAAAAAAATGTAATGTGTGTCACACTGAGGATCTGACGCAGACTGAGTGAAGTAGCCGGGGTTTGTAACTGCAGTGGTTGATTAGCTGAATTCTGAGGTGTAGGAAACCACAGGTGATCTGATGAGGAAAGAGAGGAGACATGAGGGCCACATCTACACACACACACACACACACACACACACACACACACACACACACAAGTGACAGACAGGAAGGGGAAAAAAACAGGGAGGGGACAAAAGAGTCTCAGGTAATGAAGCGATGACCAAGCCATATCACAATACTTCTACACAAAACATTATTATATTGCATCACTTAGTAAAATTGCAAGAATGTGATAGTGTTTCTTCTTCTGTTGCACACGTAGCACTTTGTGTACCTGGTGAAATAGCCCCATCTTCGTAAACTTTTAGATTGTGGCTCCAATGCTTTTCCCTGATTTCTAACAAGAATCACAAAACAGTGACATATGACATACAAAACATATGTCCTCACACATTAGCACATTTTTTAAACAAAGAGGAAAAATATGTCAAGAAACATTCACAAAAAAAAACAGCAAATAGCAGTCTGACCTTTCACAGAAAATAACCATGTGTATTCACACAAATAACCATAACTAGGTCCAACAACTACAACTTATTCCAGCTAAAAAGTAGTGTAATAATACTACTGAGAATTTCGTCACGAAACCCAGGGACAGATTTAACACCGACAAAGCCTTCTCAACTGCTCGCACAAAAGCTCTACAAGCTCTAGACCCTACAAGACAGACGCTGGTAGCAATCATGGCAAGAGAGAAACAGCCAACGCTAACGTTTGAAAGCTTCTTGGCTTTCTGTTGGACGGCGCTCGGAGTGAAAAGCTACCTGACATGTGCCCCTACATCGCTGAGGACAGGTGGTGAAATTGGCCGTCCTACAAATAGCGCATACCAGACACACACAAAGCTGACAACCTCCCAGATGGACGCGGTGGAGATGGGCCCATACATAGGCCACAAGCAGCAGACTGCTGTGGGCTTGTGTCAGTCACACGGACACGCAAGGATTTCTAGAAAAGAGGCTGCACGAGACAATGCATGAACCATCGTACAAGTCGATAGAGACATTACACACACAAACGCCGAACACTTTCTGATGTGCATTCAACCTGCGCCGGACTTGTTCGTAATGAATCTGCCATCACTTTGAGTAGAGGATCCAGTGTGCAGTCTAGTTCAGACAGTTCACTGATAAACCATGGATTGGCTTTATGGTCTGAGATAGAAAGTAACGAGTATTGTTAAAAAGGTACTTTCCATATGGGGTAACTAGGTAAAGTAACTGATTACTTTTTTAAGAAATAACAAGCAAACACTACTTTTTAAAAGCCTCTTCCCCAACACTGGTGGTGCTACGTCACATGGTGAAATAAGTTGACATATCACATTTGGTGCTAACCACTGGATGAACCATGGTGCCTGTGCAAAGGAACTTCTTTTGGTGGAACAAGTGCATTCGAAGGTTGTTTTAGTTGTGCAACAGAAAATTCAGATTGGACAGATATTCTAGCTAGCTGTCTGGATTTAACTCTGCAGAGATCTGAGGAGCAGATAACCATAGTCCTCAGAAATCCACCAGAGAATCATTCCGCAATCATTCCAACATGCAGATGAGGAATACCAATCTACATATGGCCAAGGTTTTAGTTGTTCTTCTTTAATTCTTTTAAGAACATCAGTTTTGACCACTTCACCTGAAGCTGAGAGAAGCAGAAGGAATGCATTAGAGAGAAATTTCACAACACATTTCCTAGTTATTCATGTTTTGGAACTGGACCATGATGGCTGTTTTAGCAATTGCTGCACCACACACACACACTTTTTTACTCCCAGTGTTTGGCTCACTGTCCAGCAGAGATATAACAACCATGATATTTATTATTGCTCGGTGTGCTCTCAGGGCTTTTGTCCAGCCCTGATCTTTTAAAGAATCTCATTTGTCTCTAGCAAGTATGGATCATACCCAGAGCCCCAAACCCCTGGGAGTACTGGAGAAAGGTAACAACAGTTTCCTCTTTAGCAGTGACTCCAGATGCTGAGGAGCATGTCTCAGATTCACTCCAGTCACAGCAGGGTCTGGATGTGACCTCTTTGGCCTGAATAAGGTTTAAAATGGCAAGTTTTGGACACATGTGTTTTCCTAGTTTTTCTTGTTTATGTAGGTATCAATCAGGCACATCCTTGTCTTAAAATGATGCAGAAAAAAATTAGCCCATATATTTCTCAATTCTCGGCTGAATTAATGTTATTTATCTATCATCAGGTTGCTTTAATAAGTCCCTTAAAACTCTCCAGTTGATCCATAATGCTGCGCCACGTGTACTGACAAAAACTAAGGAAAGAGATCATATTTCTGCCGTATAAACTTTTCTGCAATGGCTCCCTGTAACATCCCGAATATAATTTAAAATCCTTCTCCTCACTTACAAAGCTCTTAATGGTCAGGCACTATCACATCTTAAAGGGCTCACAATACCCTATGACCACATGAACAATGTCATATAACATAGCATTAAGCCTACTAGCTTATGACGACCTCACACCAAACAATCTTTCAAGCAATTTCACTGTTGCAGTATAATATTTATTAACAGTAATGGAATCCTGAGAGTCTTGCTGGAGTTGGGCATGCTCTGGTCATATTAATTGTTTGGTGTTAGGTGGTTTTAAAACTCAGTCCAAGTCTTTTTTTCTCCATTTCTTGGCGTTCCGACGAAATAAAAACGTGTTTGATTATATCCTTTAAGTCTTGGTAGTGAAGTTAAATCATGTGAACATTGTCAACAACCAATAGGCATGCTCCTTCCAACACCAAACAGGAAGCAGCAAACTGCTAGAGGCAGTGTTGTTTATGGTTGCTATGGTGGATGCTGAAGAGGGAAAGATTCAAATTTTCAACCCTTCTGAAGCACGTCATCCAACAAGAGCTTTACTGGTGGACTGGAGACATTCCTCTGCTTATCAGAAAATCAGCAAACATCCAGAAATACTTCGATCTTTTAATTCCATTGATTCTTATTTTCAAACTTTGGCAGAAAACTATTAATATCTCACAAAACACATGTAAAGTATATTATTATTATTTTAAGAGTTTAAGAAATGGCCACTATTGATTCTTAGGGCCCTATCTTGCAGTCATACCTTAAAGTCAGTGGCGCGTTATTCAGATGCTATTTTTAAGGCGCATGCTTGGCCATAATGTAGAGTGTTCACACTGTGAATACACTTTGCTTTTCTCATCTTTAAGGACGCAGCAGTTTTCATTTTTGCAAACCATACATAAATACAAGGAAAAAACATGACCTTATTTTACACGTTTCCATGAATCATGGATGTGTTGATGACATAAATGAGGAACTTTTAGAAGACTTAAAGCAATGTGATGTTGAACTGCATGTGCCGATGCCCCAGCAGCTGCAGCAGGAGAGGAGGGACAGAAGAGCAGCATCGTCTATAGTGAGGTAATCTTGGTCTAATACTAGACTACAGTGCAAAAATATCACCATGGATTCATAACCTTGTTATTTAATGAAAGTGAACCCAAAACATAGGAAAGTATGTTTTTGTGATATTTCTATATTTATATTTTGTCAGAAAGAAAAATCAATAGCAAACATCGGTCTCCACGACTGTAAACCGCTCCTGGCGTGCGCCTACGGATGTATTACAGTAAGAGCGTGCGCCTAGCAAATCAAGTATTATTATAGCAATCCGTCATGGAACAAGCCTTTTAAATGGAATGTATAATAATGCTCTAATTGGTTTATTGCGCGTTACACAAAAAAACACACCTACACTATGAGTAATGTAGCTACTTCAGACCAACCCATTTTAGATTTGCGTTGCACGCAAGACTCACATATCCCGCCGGTATAATAGCAACAATGCTTCTTGCTCTTCAGATCGTTAAAATAGGGCGCTTAATTTCTCCTGTCATGACGATGGGGCCACACGGCCTCATCCACATCACATTCAATATCCTCTCTTGCAAGGCATCTAGGGGAACATCTTCATGCCTTTACCAACCTTGAGATTTCTCTGCACCCATTTCTTGGGCTGGGCAGCAGCAGTCATTGCATTCAGCAAGGGCATCTGCTCATAGGGGCGGTGATCATTTCACCTCCAAGCACTGATCATCATTGGAGGTGTACTGCAAACAACTCATTGACAAGACGAGTGTGGTGGAACGCCACAGTGTCCTAGATAATGACAAAGAGTGGCATGCCAGGCCTCAACAGACCTCTGCCCTCAGGTGGGACCAGCCTGTCAGGAAGTGCATCTAGGAATGTTACCAGGCGCTCAATGTTGTGTGGGCCAATAGCGGGTAGCCCACGTGGTTATGTTGGCGCCCCTTGGACTGTGATAGTGGCCCTGTACCCAATGAGGTTCCTTCCATGTCACCTCACTTGACAGAGATTGATGCTGGCTTCATCAACATACTGTAAATTAAGACATGATGTGCCCCCCTCAGCGTCAAGCTCCATCATTCTCCCTGTAAAAAAAGACTAAATCACAATGAAAAGTGACTCCAGTTGACTCCAACGGCATGATATGACAAGGAATTACAGTATAGTGTAGTATTGTTTCCTTACCTCCACACATTGGCAATTGGCCTCGTCAGAGGTCCTTTTAAATGGAACTGTATAGAGCTGCTTCATGGCCATATGATTCCGTCTTAGGATGCAGTCAATGATGGTCACGCTCAGATTGCTGATGATCCTAAACATGACCTGATCTGGGATCACTACTGCCCTGATTTCACGCAGCCTTGTAACATTATTTGACACAATTCACAACGGTTGCCTCCTGCTCAGCACAAAAAAATTCTCCCTCTGCCAAGACAGAATGGTAGCATTTGGATTCTATAAAGAACACATGTGATGGGAATGAGGGAACAATTACATAACGTAATCACTGAAGATATTTCTGCATAAAGGCTACTGTACAGCACCATTACCTTTTATCCTGTTGAAAAATTCTGACAATGGATGCAACAGGTTGGACTCTTTGTACAGCCTCTCTCAGTGCAAGGCCATGATTGATAACGTGATTATTAACAGTTGCCCGAATTTCCTCAGAAGCCCTTTGAACTATACCTCCACTTCGCTCTCAGTCGTCTTCCTCAAACCCCTCTACTGTACCTCTTCCTCTCACTCTCACTCTCATCTGCCTTAGATCTCTTCCCTCCATGTTGGCAAAGAACACAGTCGCTGCAACTTTTCAGGCCTGCAGACTGATTACTAATTGAAGATTTGTGTGGAGGAGTGTCAAACAGGTGCTTCAGTGATTTCATACTGATTTAGGTAGTTAATAGTTAGGAACATATGGTTTCTGTTTGGTTGCCATAGCTAAAACAAAGGAGTTTAGACTGCTTGAATGACATCCATGTTAACTGTTCTGCAAAAGGGTTTGGAAAATGTGTCAATCCAATATGTAAGGGTTAACATATTTGCAAGAGGTGTCCTCTGCTCTGCTGAGACAGTGATGATGAAAACCGAGTGGATCCCAGGTCAGAGCAATCACGAAAAACTTGAATCCTACATCATGTGTAATTGCATTAATTGCTTGTCTTTCTTTTCTAGTGTTCCAATCTTGTCAAACCTGACAGCTCGTCTGACTCGAAGGCGCCTGCTGCCATTACAACTACACTCTGCTCGCATGCAACACAAAAACTGACACACACACACACACACACACTCATGCACACTGCAGGCAATGAGCCTTTGAACTGCAGCCGGAGATTTGCTGAATCTTGTGTGTGTGTTTGCCAAGAAGTAACATGTGTGACTCACTTATATTTTACTTGTGTTTCTTACAGAGGTGTTCATAGGGTATGGGTAAATTATTTAATGTTGTACCTCTGTGTGCATGATGAAAAACGTCAAGAAGTAAAATGAGACTGACAGCAGCTCAGGTTGTGCATGAAAGTGATACATTCCATGCATAGCCACACTGGTCTGTCGGTGACATCCATCATCTAAGATGCTTTTCTTCTAATTAATGAGAAGGAACTATGGTGAAATCTACTTCTTTTGTTGTCTTCAAGAGAGCCTTGATGAGAAATTATGAGGACTTTTGTAAAAAGGAATGAATAATCTGGTTTCCACTCCTCTTGTGCTGAAAAACAGGTTATCTAAATGCTGTGTGAAACTATAAATGCTATCTTACTGCTAACTGAATAGTGTCATTCTGCAAATATGAACAGATTCCTTTTTTTCAGTGTTCAGAGGCCATCATGGACACATGGTTTCATGAGATTTGTCAATGAATTCACTCCCTAAATTGCTTTTCTCATCAGTATTGAAGAGTCTAAGGGACCGTCTAATGCTGCACAGACGTTCACAGGAATTTTACAGAAATGAAAGCAAGCACAGAGAGCACAGTGAGTAGTTTAGTAAGCCTGGTAGTGTGCTGCATTTCCAGGAAATATACAAAGCCAAACATTAACTCTGCAAGTCACTTCAAACTTCGACTGAACATCTCAGTGTAGCTGCAATAACACTGTGTAGTTTACATAGATTCTATGGTGTGTTTCTTCATGCTACCTTTAATTCTCCACTAATAAAACATTACAGCTTTCAGTGCTCTGTGTCTGATCTATATGTAAAAAGATTGTGAGTGTGTAAGTAACCTTTTTCCCCAGAAACATATTGTTTTCCTATACTTTTTTTTTGTCTGATTACCACAAAGAAGCCCCCACACCTATAGTAGTCTCGCATTGCCGGACCTAATTCCACAGCGCTGTGGAGTAAACACTAAATATGTGTTCTGGGGCTGAGAACGGGGATCCAGATTAGAGGATGGATACCCGACCCGAGCCCGACGGGACCCAACGGTACCCGACGGGCCGGGCCGGGTTCGAACAGATTTTTCGAAAGGATGCTCGGGTTCGGGTCGGGCTCGGTCACATCAGCGCGATAAGGCATTGAACATTTTTTGGTGTAAACTCATTCTTTTTTCCTGTTTATAACTTTTGGGTTTTTATTTCTATTGGTTTGTTTTTTTCTTTTTTGCTTGCTTATTTAATGTTTGGGTCTTACTGTATTTTACAAATTTTTATCATGTGAAGCACTTTGCTACTTTGTCTGTAAAAGGTGCTATATCAAGTAAACCTATTATATTACATTCTCAGCAGCGGCAGCAAGGCATTAAACCAAACATGTACAGTATATGTGTGAGTGAATGCTGATTTACCGCATCTCTTATTGGGGCGGCTTATCAATACAGGTTAAGCAAGGTATTTATTTTACTCAGATTTACTGACATAATCCCCCACATATGATGTTAATAAAAGCGGTCTTTCCACACAAACAAACGTACATGTGTCATTAGTATGAGAAACAAAAATGCGATTTCAACTGTGTCGGGCTAGGGTCGGGCTCGGACATAAATATCTTAATGCCTGTCGGGCTCGGGTCGGGTTCAGTTACTGCTCTGTCGGACGCGGGCCGGGCTCGGACAGAAAAATCCGGCCCGATCCGCACTCTAATCCAGATGTAGAGGTGACCTGAGGTGATGCAGGGGCTAGCGGGCTGTCAGGAACTGTGGAGGCACCCTGTGGGGGTGCAGTAAGACGTGACCCAGGATGAAGGGGCAGGCTGTTTGATTGGGTAAAGACTGTAGTACCTCTAAAAATAACTGTTCTGTAATTATCTGGTTTAAATCCTAAAGTCTTTCTTGTTGACCTATGAGGCGGGTCAACATTGTTCTAACATGGTTGTGCAGGGCCCAACATAAAAACCCCAAATCTCTCCAGTTGCCGTCCCTAAAACCTGTCCATCTAAAGATGCCTGAGCCAGGGGTGTCAATGATTGTCACACACAGTTGTTTGGGGCTGGAATACACTGTATCCCCTCTTCGTTTCAGGCTTGCTTTGATTCTGCAACCATGCTGAGCAGCTTGGGACAGGTTGGATCTCTGCTGGGTCCGCCTAGCCTTCATTCCCCAGCTCTTACGCCTCCTGTACAAACTCGCAAATTGTCAAGTTGTGTTTTAACGCACTAAATAAGAAGTCAAAATGTGTTAATGCCCTTCTGAAAATCTTTGAGCCCTGAGAATGGTCCAGGTGCCCCTTCATCCTGGGTCCAGCTCCACCGTCCTGCCCGCTAGCCCTGCACCATCTTTTGGTCTCTTCCACATCTGAATCCCCGTTACAGCCCCAGAACACATACAGTATGTAGCTCCCATCTCACCTGATTAGGAGATGCACTTTAGGTGTGGTTGAGTGTCCTAGTGTCAATCCCACACCTCTGTCTTGATTAGGAGTTGCGCCTCAGGTGTGGTTGGAGGTGTCCTCAGTGTCTTTGCCAGGGAAGAATAGAAAACAACAACCAAAAGCAAACCACACTTTATTCAAAAACATATAGAGAAAAAACTAGCTGCCTGACTACACGTGGTGAACAATGTACTTCCATTGATCCCATCCACATTTTTTTGTTTTCCGTTTTTATTAAGATACATTTATTTGCTAAAGGGTACACATTTCCCACCAACATGGTAACAACCCCCTTCAGAATTGTTGACATGGAAAATCTATTTTAAACAAATATAGGTATGTACTTAACACTGTGATCATGCTCAAGTGTGTCACAGCAGTAGGTTCACTGCATTGATGAAAATAAGAGTGACAGATCAGCACGTTCAACCGGTTGTACAAGACCATATTAAAACATGATTTAGTTATCAGACCATACAATGGTTGAGAATGCCAGGTGGGAGAAGTCAACACAGATCGTGCCAATATGCAAATTGGAACATTAAAGGTGATGTCTTGCTCTGTGCAACTGTACAGCTGGATGCAAAGGCAATTTTTCCTGTACTGGGACATCCTGGTGTTCTGGCCCATTAACAACAAGGTCATGACTGCAGCGCGGAAGAAATCAACACAGATCTTGACAACATGCAAATCTGCTTGCTTTGTCAACTAGTGTTGACATCCTGCTGTAAGCAGCCAGGCCTTAAAGGAACACGCCACTGTTCATTGAAATAGGGTTTTTTCCTCACCACTGTTGCACTAAATGATTGCTGTTGGGGGAATTACTGGAATTATTGTGTCTTTGTAAATTGTAGTGTGTTCCAGACCTACTCTATCTAATACTAATAATAGTAATAATACATTTTATTTAAAGGCGCCTTTCTTGGCACTCAAGGACGCCGCACAGGGAATTCATAGATTAAAAACATTAAAACAAATACTATACATAATAAAACAGCAAAACAAATATTATACAGCAAAACAAATACTGTACAACAGCAAAACAAATACCACACAACAAAAATACTATACAGCAAAACAAATATTATACAACTGCAAAACAAATACTATACAGCAAAAAAAAAAAAACACTACACAGCACACTATTCGGTTTAGGGGGGCGGTAGACAGCAGCACTGATGGTAGGAGTGGGACCCGACTACTTGCAGACAGCAGATTCAAAGGAGCTGGAGACACCGGCGAGACTTTCAATTTAGCAATACCGCGAGACCTCCTCCCCGGCCAAAGCCACTGGGGTTGAGAGATGTAAACAAATCCACTAGGGGTGGATTTGTTTAGTTCAGAAAAGTCGTTGGGCTGTTGCCATGTCTTGGTCAAACAGAGAAAGTCTAGCCCACGATTGGAGATGAAGTCCTGGATGAGTTGTCCCTTGCCTGTCAGTGAGCGGATGTTGAGCAGAGCGAAGTTGAGTGAGGTGATGTCACAGCTGTTGGCGGTGCTAGCCGACCGGGCTAGGCGGGCTAACACGCTGTGGTCAACAGCGAAGGGCGAAGAGAGCTGGACCAGATGGACTTCACTCATGTTGAGCTGCCGTGGTGGAAACGCCAGCGGGACCCTTGGTAGATGCATCTCCGGCGGGGCCGGAAATGTCTGGGTGAAGGTGAAGAGCCTCCGGCGCAGGTCCAGGCAGGCGTAAGCGATTCACTGTCTCCTCTATTTTTATATACTGTAGGTGGGCAAACGCATTTTTTTGTCTCAGCGCATACATTGTCTTAGTCCAGCATCGCTGCCGCTAGTTTAGCGTAGCTTAGTGACTGGAATCCTTTGTTGCCAGTCAGCATGTCCTAAGTAAAAGTAAGCAAAAGAAACTTAGTCCCAAGTAAACATCTGCCAAGGAAATCACCTAGTGTTAATCTGCATTGTTCTTGTGAATGCGCAGCTCACAAGAAGAATTTTTTTATTTTATTTATCTTAACGGCTCACTTTTACTCACAATATGCTACTGGCAACAAAGAATTCCATTCACTATGCTAAGCTAAACTAGTGGCTAAGACAATGCATGCACAAAAAACGTGTTTGCCCACCTATATAGATACAGAGAAGACAGGGGCAACCTCTGGCTTACCCAGTAAGAGCGTCTGCCCCGTGTTGACTGAGTCCTGCAGATGCCCGTGTTCTAATCCAACTTGGGGCCCTTTGCTGCGTGTCATCCCACCATCTCTCTCCCTCTTTCATGTCCACTGTTACTATAATAAAGGGAAAGTCCCCAAAAAAGAATCTTAAAAAATATATAGAGTAGACTGTTGTTAAGCCCTATTACAACAGACGGGGACATGTTCTTTTAAGGCCTGTTACAATGGCTCTCTGTCTACCCAACCAATTTTACACATGAAAGTTAGTGTGAAAACAGCTGGGTTGTCTTCAGTAGCTCTGAAGGTGCTTTGTCAAGTCTAAGAAAAAGAAAAGAAAACTAAAAATGTCATAGTGGTTATTAGCTTGGTTTTTGGGACTCCAAACTTGTAACATACAGCCTACATTCATGGATGCAGGGAGTAGTAAAATCAGCCATTTTAAGCATCAGTTACAAATTCTAACATTTTTGCCCTTTTGCCCATCACCACATAGGAATATAACACAGTGGGTGTTATGAAAGTAGCACCGTCTCACGCACTGTCAGATGGCGCTGACAATAGCCCTTCGGCAGGTCCAACTTGCTGACAAACATAGCCAACATGGTTTGGGTTAAAATAGGTTTGCTGGACTACATTTTTAGGTTCAGGCCACAAAAATACTTCATTAGTTTTAAAAAAAGATTATGGTTTGGTTTGGACCTACTTAACGTAGGTCACGTACGTAACGTGGGTTAGAAGAATGGATTGGTTGGGCCTGCATTACTCTCTCTTTAACTTAACTCTGTGTGTGTTCGTGTGTGCGTGTGTGTGTGTGTGTGTGTGTGTGTGTGTTGCAGGAATGCACTGGCTGTAGTCTAGACAGCTGATCCCCATCTGTCCACCCTCAGGATCCAAAAAAACAAAACTGTGGCACACTCAACGTTTCTAACGATTAAAAATAAGGGGTCCACTCAAACTGCTCAGAGCTACTCCATGAGCTGTATAAATTGACACATTTAGGCACCCACCACCCACCCAAAAAAAACATCCAAAAAGATAGGTTCAGATAGGAACCTGGCCATTCTGCAATGGCCATTTCTCTCCGTTTTGGAGAATTGCAAGATATTCCCAGATATTTTGTCTAAAAATCCCATGACCAGAGACAGAAATTATTCTTTTTGGAATATGTGTAACAGAACAAGGTTGACAGAATATCCTGTATCAAAAACCAACTGCGGTATTTGCAGGTTGGGGGTACCGTGCAGCCATGCATTTACGTGGCTATCAGACACTTCAAATTGTCATTGAAAAGGGAACTCCCTGTTGAGTTCAATGATACCTCTCACAGTAGTGTACAAGCAACGGGTCATTAGTTATTAAAGGGTGCTTGGCTTAAGCATATGGTTAGGGGCAAACCATCAACAATTAAAAAGTAACTCTTTGCTGAGTTCAATGATACCTCTCACTAGAGTTTACCTTAAACAGTTCCCAAGTAATTAAAGGGGGCTTGGTCTGTATAGGGGGCGGCTCGATATCACTTGCAGACCATACATTCTAAGTTGTATGTGAGTTGTAATAACTTTAGCCAAGATACATCGGTTTCTGTTTCAACAGCCACCTACAGGAAGTTGGTCCTTTATAACTTGTGCATTGTTTTAGCTATCAAAATTCTTTTGATACACTGTATTTTAGTCACGAGGGTCCATCGAGTCTGTATCCAGTTTTTCGTGCAGATTGGACTCACAGCCCAGGAGGAGATAGACAAAGTAGGTTTCCCAAATATCACAATGTGGCTAATTAATAGAAAAAATGGATGCTCAAACCCCTATGCGGAACAAGAGTGTCATGTTTTGTGGCAATCAGAAAAAATCTTGGCAAGATACGCTACGTCCTGCTTCGACAGGCCCCTATAGGAAGTTGGTCCACCATAACTTGTACATTTTGTACATAACACGCAGATTTTCGTGCTTTCGTACTGCTTGCTAACATAGTCACTCCTCATGCTATGTCACGTTCTCATTGACTTTACATTGGCATTGCTTTCCGTGGTGGCCACGAAGACTTTTCACACATTCCTTAACACCACAACATAACAGATGTTAACAGTTTGTGATTGTTTCAGGGAATTCTGTTAGACGTGACTGTGTCTCACCTCAAGCACAAGGTCACCTTAAAAGTGACAATGTTTTGATGGTGCTGCCAATCCACTGCATAAATTACCTAATCCCACTTTTAGCCACGTAGGACTGAGTTTGCCAGGTCTACATGGTCTACAGGTTTACATTTGCAATTTAATAAACGGCTAACCTGACAATGAAACACTGTTCAGAAAACAACAGCATCCGTGAGAACTCCTCACCACCTGCTCTTAACCTTAAATAACAATTACAAGAGCACGTTCTGGTTGTTTACATGGTGTTTCTACAACACTGAAATGCACACAATAAGCTGGTGACATTTCTAAAGCATAATGATCTCAGTGACAGACACACCATGAGAGCATTACAGGCTAAGCCACAGGTACGCTTGCTATGCAGACAGCAGATGATTAGTAACGCTACAAGCTTTGTCCTGTCAGTTTGAGGTGATGGAGTCTACGAGGGAAATCTGTGACAGAAATGTGCCGCAGCCCGTGGGAATCTACTACTGATGGAATGCGGCTATGCGGAGGATCCTAAACATGCAGCTAACCTGAAAAGCACAGCCTGAATAGACAGTGTTACAGGCCTCTCTTATTGGAGGGAAACACAAGAAACATGTTTTGCTTCCTGCTGATTCTGGGGAACCAGCACGAGGTCCAGCTGTCAGGGGTTCTGTTTACACTGCATACTACAGTGGCAACATGGAGAATATTGACTTTAATGGACTTATTAGCACATGTTAGAGAAAAAAATATTGTCTCTGCAGACTTCAAAGACTAGAAAGGGAGTCTGGTTTCAGTGGTCTGACTGTAGTTGACGTTGTTGCATCATGGGAGGCAAGAGAGAAAGGATTGATGGAGTGTGTGACGGAAGGAATTATGGTAACTTTATCAATACAACAGTAAAACAGATACAGTTGCACATTGCGTGTGTATGTGTGTGTGTCGGTTGGGGTCTTGACCTCAGAGCAGAGTGACTTTATTAAATAAACCTAATGGTTGGAATTTGTTTTCTGTAGTCCCTTTCTTCCCACTCCACCTGCTGTCTGGGAATGTTGCCCCACCAGCTGTGGGAACACACACACACACACACAAACACACACACACAAGTGGTGCATGTCAGACTTGCAATAATACATCAAAATGGTCTGTGCCGTATCATACGACACAAAATGAAGATTTTCAAAACCAGGAGTTTCTTTTAATTTATAAATACATCATGTCCTAAATGTTCTTTGTAACTAATGTATGCAAATGTAATTTGATAATTTAAACATTGAAATACAGCCCTCGTATCACACTACTTTTGTCATCACTTGATAACTAAAAGTTGCACATAACCAGTTAGTAATAAAAATAATAATAATAATAATAATAATAAATTATATTTGTAATGCACTTTACATTTAAAGAAATCTCAAAGTGCTACAGGTAAGATCATAAAAGCAAGGTAAAAAAAAAAAAAACATCAGTGTAAAATATCTATAAATAGTGCAACAACATTTTTGTGCAAGGTTAAAACGCATAAGTTCTGCTAAAAAGAAATGTTTTTAGTCCTTTTTTAAAAGTCTCAATAGTCTGTGGTGCCCTTAGATGGTCAGGGAGGGCATTCCAAGTCAGAGCAAAATGCACGATCCCCCATGGTGCTGAGCTTAGTTCTGGGGAGTAGGAGGCGGATGGAGTTTTTTTGAGCGGAGGGTTCGTGTTGTAGTGAGAGGGATGAGTAGTAAGATTGTAAGATAATCAATGTAAACATGTAAAACGAAGACTGTCCTCACATGGTAGGCTTCTCCTAAATAGAACAAGTCCTGTGTAAAATATAAATAAGTTGGAAAAATCAATCAAACAACAAACATGATTTATTATGACACAAACACATCCGTCCATTTGACCATTGTAGAGTGTCCAACAATGTCCAAACGGTTGAAGTAATTGACCAAAGCTCCGCTCCTCTCCTGTTCCAAGTAGGAATTAAGGGTGGTGGATTCCAAATGAATCACCCAAGGAACAAAGAAAACTGATTAAGATCTATTTTGGGGGCTTTAGAATCAAAGCAAATTTACAATGTGTTAGCATTTCACACCAGCAGTCACAGGTAAAAGGCAACATAAGCGTTGTTTTCCCAGCACTGCTTATATATTCAGTGGGCAGTTGCCTGAAGAACAGTGAAAACAAACACATTCCTGTGCAGTTGTAACAGGTGTGTGCAGCTACTGGTCGCTTGGTAGGAAGGCCAGAGCCTCCACAGCAGTATTAGAAGCTGCAAACACTGTTAGCCTGTGTGTTTTCCATCAGAACACTGGGATTTAACGGGAGACATCGACTCTTTGTTCCCAGCTTCTTAGTGTTATGTTATCCCTGAGAGCACTGACAGGCAGAGCTATAAGAAACACATTACATTTACCCTCGTCACTGTAAAAAAAGTAAACGAAATACTTTGTGTACTTGTTAATTTTTTAATTTTAAATCAGTCATTGTGATATTTCCAATTTCAATGTTCTTTAACTTCTCAATTGTATTTACAAAAAATAACATGATTGATTCCACACAACGCTCTTTTGCAAGTACCAATCTCTACGTTCATTAATTTTGGGGCGTCTTATTCAATTTTGTAGCATTTGAAAAAACAAAAAGTGGTTTTGAAATTTGATTGACTAAAAGTAAACACATTCCAGTCTGTGATTATCCATCAACATGCTTTCCTTTAATTTCAGTCTGAATAATTCTGCTTTTCTAACTCAAACCTTTCCTACAAATGAGGTTTGTGGAACATAAATTCCTAAAATTACTGTTAAACTGAAATTAATAAGTGTTGAAAATGTCAAAAAGTGACAAACATTGAAAAAAGCATCAAAGTGTTGAAAAAAGGGACAAAAAGCTAAAGAAATGTTCTAAAAATTGATAAAAAGCCTTAACATAAGTGATTTTCAATTTTGACGGGAAGGAAACACAAAGGTTAATATGCAAAACAAAACATAAATTAAATCCCACTTGCAATACAATGGATATAGTGCCACTCGACCAACCATGCCAAAACAATTGAATATGCACATTGTGTTAAATGGCAAATACAGCGCTTTCAAGCCGGAAAACGGAGTTCACTTTGCGGCAAAAACCAACTACTTTCCCCCAGAAACGCTTGTTTGTTCTCCAGTAATGTCTTAATCCAAACCACAAACTTTTTGGATAAACTCAAAGTCATTGCTGCATGGCGCTCACTTTTTCTGGCTAAACTCCACTACCACGGCCCATGAAAGGACCGTCATCTGGAGGTGCCTATAGCCGGCTCACAGTCAACTATTGGCGGCTAAACAACTGCCGCTGGTAGCCGGCGTCCCAGAGCTCTGTAGCAGCTAAATACTGTACAACTAGGAACTGCTGCCCAGATTCTAGCGCACTAAAGAAAGTTAATGTTACAGAGTTTTACTGAGTTTAAAATACATCTATTTTAGATGTGTAATATATAGTCTATTATATTCTATATTGGTGAAATATCATTGATCCCTTTGAGGGGGGAGGGGGGATACGTTTTGTCCCCACCGGGCAGGGATATGTAGACAAGATAGAGGGTCTTCCCTCTAACAACCTATTATTAGATATTTTTTTCATGCTTTTATTTTGTCGTGTTCATCCGCCACACCTTAAAGACTAGTCCGTGAAATATGTCTTGAATGAAACCAGTCCGTGTCTCAAAAAAAGGTTGGGGACCGCTGGTTTACTTACACATAGTAGGATGATTGGTTGATCTAACTCCAGGTTGGTTTGACACACAACAGAAAAAACATGTAATCACTTAGATTCTGTACACATACTAAAACAGAAACAACTGAATGTTGTGTATGTATGTTCCATTTTATCAGTTTTATTCAATCCTTTAATGTCACAGTCATCATCATGTCATTGCATCAGATGCCGTTTCACCTCTTTTTAGGTTGCTTTGTTTAAAAATTACATGTCCTGCTTGACGCCTTGCTACGCCCTGAATTGCTACTCATTTTTCTAGTCATAGTTCCATTATGTTAATAGGTACTATAATTACCACTCTTCATTGTACCAACTGCTATAATAGTACAAACACATTGCTCTATATCTGTATATCTGTCAGTGTATCTGTGTCCCAACCAGCCATTTGCTGTCCGAAGTTTCTCTTCGTCACTCTTGCATTATATGCCTGCCTCTTGGGGCCAATTTTTGGACCTTTGTAAATGATGTTCATTTGTAAAGAGTGTGGTCTAGACCTACTCTATCTGTAAAGTGTCCTGACATAACAGTAAAAATACAATTGAACTGAGTAGATGTCTAAAAGGTGTGTAGTTTTTGGTAACTTGGATCATGCTGGGGAAACACTGTGAAGAAGGGTTCTAACTAGGATGTATATCATACTATCATCATCCCTGCTACTCTTTAAAGGAAGCAGAATGAGTTTCATTGATCAAACCCTTCTCTACACCCACAGTTATGGTATTACAAAACCAAAGGATTAGGTCTAACCCAGATGTGTGTGTGTGTGTGTGTGTGATCCAGTGTCAAGTGTTGAATGTAAGCAGTTGCCACAGGTCTAAACACTGCCCACTCTCTGTGGTGCGGAAAGGTTTACATTCCCATTACAGGATATGTGTGTGTCTGGCTTCGAGTTCCCTCTGTGTGCATGTCTGCGGATGGCATTATTGCCAACTACCAACCCACTCTTGCTGTCTGGTGTGAGGCATGACTCATAACACACACAAACACATGCTCTCAGACACAACTACCACTTTTGGAACAGTGCAATCAATGTCTATCAAACTTGCTGTTTAATGTGTGTTACTGTAGTAAAATATAGTTACAAGTAACATTAAATATTGTGACGCCGAACAGCAGAAATGGACTGAAACAATGGCAATGTGTTATTTAAACAGAACATTAGGACTTATTTCATGATATATGCAGAGATGCATACATGCAAGCATAGTTAAAGGTACTACATGGATAATTATACCATAACTGAATCATCGCTGATTTGATTCTGAATTATGGTAAAGACATGACATCATACCAGACTTGAACTACAGTCTCCATTGGTATTAAAATTGAAACTGACATTGTCTTTGTGACAAAACAGAAAGCACTGTCATGGCAGAGATGTGTGGCGAACTGGATTTCTTCTTTTTAAGCCCAGTTCAGATCTGCGATTTGCAACGATAACCAGCGGTGAATGACACAACCCCATATGAACAGTATGTGCTGAACACGACCAAACCTGTAAGTCATATCAACACCACAGTGACAACACTTCATCAACTCTATTGCTACTGTTTCAGCTTGTTATTAGTGAGTCCAAAGTGAGTTTTTTTTTTAATCTTATGCTGTTTTTCCTGACTGAGTGCTGTCTGGTCTTTAATCCAGTCTTAACCATGGTTTACAGGTTCTGTTTAGCCTTCCAAGAATTTTCATTTTCAGTACTTAGAAGTGAACAATGCCCAACAAGCAGAGCTTGTCATTGCTTCATAAAACTGCCATGTCCTGGAATGTGTCAACTGTAGGCTGAGCTGTGGATCTTTCCACATCTCTGTTGTCTGTGGTTAATAATCTGCTGTGCAGGATGAAGGGCACTGACAGATCAAACACTGTGTTGTAATCTCACATTTTACTAAACCTTTCTGTTGAATTTAGCTTTATACAGTCTATAAATCCATTCCTTAATGATGAAATTTAACTTTTGCAGGACTCAAAAACGTACTGTAAAGTTTATATTTAAGTCCTTATCCACAAACTGGCATTACAGAGAGTTGACAACAAGACTTCACTTCAAACGTCTAAAACTCAAACCGGTTCTTATAACAACAGAAGAGAACACTCAGTGTTTTGTTCGCAGTATTTACCTTTGATGACTCACCTGATTTGAATTTGAAGAGTCTTCCTTGGGTCACTCAATTGACATGGAATGTAATTATTTAAAAATGTTCTCACCTGACATTAACCTGACATTGAATATGTGTACGTGCAAACCAATAGTCCACTATTACTCCGAATTTGACAACATACAGCATATTCTGTTTGGATATTCTGAATTAGGCAATTTTTCGAGGCGTGGGATATTTTGGTATTATTCGGGTTTTAAAAGCATTCGTTGGACATGTATACAGGGCATTCAGAATCTGCATCTCAATCTGGGTTTTACTGCTGTTTACGCCCAGTTTACGGCCTCTTGCCTGTTTATGGCTGACGGTCAGCTCTTGGCGTTGGACACAAACCAACCAGCAAACAGTTTTCAAGACCCGATTTGAAGGTGAAACACGGATACTTTTAAATATTATCAAAGACTTGGATATCAACAGGTTTTTGGGTATGCGCACACATCGCATTGAAGGAATTAAAGAGGGACGCTGTGTTCGCATGGTTGAACAAGTCCGCCGCTGCTGGTAAACTTTGAAAAAAATCGTATTTTTCATGGCTACGTGTAAACGGGAAAATAGAGCAAGATTTACCCTCATTAGCCATGTAAACAGCTTAATCAGAACTTTTTCTTTTTTGAATACAAAATTGATCACATTAACTTCCAGGAAGAAAACTCCTGCATCCCATATATGCAGTACAATATAACGGCACAACGAGAACATGTTAAAAAAACTAAATATACTAATTTCATTCATCCAAAATATATATTTGATGATCTCATATGTCCACACTTTGATAAATGCTCTGGGAAAAAGAGTTCCTTTGCTTCTTTAAGTTTGCAAAGAGAGAAATAAAGAGCTGCAGGGAGGTAAAGCAGAATGAATAATATGTATTTACTGCATGCGCTCACCATCCAGTCAGTAGCTGTAAGACATGCACCTGTTAACACATGTTGACATGATTCCCTGCACAGTTGGAAAGAGCAAGGAGAACCATGAATAACACATGGGGGGAGAAATGTCAAAGTTGGAGGGCACAGAGGGAGAGTGAGCAAGAATAAAACAACACAATGTACCTGTAAACTGATTAGTATTCAGAGAAGTGGTGAGAGAAGTATTCAGATCCTAAAAGTAGTATTACCTCACTGTAAAAACACACTACACTACACTAAGTAAAACTCTATACAAGTAAAAGTCTTGCTTTGAAAATGTTACGTGTAATGTAAAAGTATGTAAGTGTCATCAGGAAAATGTACTCAAAGTATAAAAAGATAAGGTACTCAATGCCTTTAGAAACTGAAAACAATTGAAAAACTTGTATGTTTAATGTTCTAATCATTTCAGCTGGACTTGTAGGTTGTGAAAAAATCTTAATTTGTAAAGTAAAAAGTACAATATTACATAAAAGACAGATGCGGGTCAGGAAGTCAAGCACAGAAACAAAATAAAACATCTGGTTCATTTTCAAAATTAAATACACCGTGCTCACGGCGGATCATATTTGCCTGCAATACACCTTGAAAATGTCATGGGCCAAGACAGACCTGAAGTCAAGAGGTCAGAGGTTTTTTTGGTTCTGGTTATAGAAACTACATCCTGTTACATGCCGCAGTTGGTGGAAATTGAGGGTAAGTAACTGCAATTGAAACGACACAAACAACAACACAACGTTAATCAGAGGCCTGTACTATGGAACAAGATTTGGCGTTAACGAGGCAACTTCAGGTTTAACCCAGGGTTTTGTGTTTCACAACAATGGGTTAACTTGTTACCGGGTTGCATCGCTGAGGTAATTTATGCTGAACACCTAACCTGCTCCTAGGTGCGGATAGTAACAGGTGCTTATAAAAGTTAAAACATTTAGAGGCCGCCAACCCCTGTAACATTTTTTTTTTTAATTAAAGATATAGATTTTCAATGGAGGGAATTACGTACAGGCTATTTGTCGGCTTCTTGAGACGTGTGTTGCCGATGCGCACATCGGTTTGATTTATGTTTTTGTAATTTTTATTTGCTCTCACGATTGTTTACCACTTCCAGGATTTCAACTGAAAAAATTGGCTATGTTTATGGAAAGCACATGTGTAATTATGGTCAGATCTTGTGCCTGACTGATGGAGCAGTGATAATGATAAGCGTTGTGATTTACGCATTTACAGCGTCTTATAGGTATTATTTTTTTCATTCTTTCATCCCTGTTTTAGGAAGCAGCGACTATTGGGTTTTGCCTGTTAAACCGTGTCTGTGTTCTTCATATTTATGTAGAATTATAGTTTGCTCTTCTTCTTATCTAAAATATGCTCTGGTAGATATTTGCAATAGGTCATGCTGTGCAAACACCGCCTCTTTAATGTGAATCTGTTGATCTTGCTTGGTAGTACAGGCCTCTGGAGCAGCCTGATGGCATGCAACTGCACATGTAAGTGAAAGAAGAACACAATTTCCCAACACACTACACTCCAACTATAGCTGCAGGAGGGTGAGAATGCAGCTGTGTGTTTTATTGTGGACCAATGTTAGCCTATGTTCTCTTTTACAGTTGCTAATATTAGTTTGGTAAATGAACCCACATAGACTTTTAGACTGATTTATGTACTTGTGTATTGTATTTTGGCTTGTTTTACACAGGGACTATTCTGTGGGGGCTGTGCAAGCAAAACATGAGAACCACAAGGGGTGAGTTAAAAGGGAATTTGGTTTGGCTGCTTGTAAGAGCATCTGGTGGATAGATGGAAGGCTCTGTTACTTTGTCCTCAGCCTTAAGTCTGAGAAATCACTGTGGGATTAGCAGAGTTTGTGCAGCAATTCTGTATGGGATTCCATGTGTGAGGCTGCTGAATGTCAAACTGTGAAAGCAGAGTTTGTCAAGTGACAACACTGAATGATTACGTTGATTGCTAAAATCTGCAGACGTTGTTTCTATGACATCAGAAATAGGCTTCTTAAGAAACATTTGAAAACTTCAAGTTATGGCTTACAGCTCGCCACATTGTTGCCATCTTGTCAACTTTCTTGCTAGATTTAGCAGATTTTCCGGCCCTCTTAGCAACTTTATCTATACATACTTTATTTCTAAAAAACAGCAATCAACAACTTTAGAGACTTCAGACAATCAGGGGTCAACTTATAGTATTTATATTGTTATTATCATCATTATTATCATAGTAAATACAGTCTACGGCTCTTCTGGCAACAGATCAACTACCATTTGAGAAAAGGACACAACATGTAGTGTTCCTTCATGTCTTCAATCATTATTGTATGAGCCCAGTCATTGTCACTGTTTCTGAGTAGTAGCATTTTTGGAACCCAAATGCAGACTGGTAAGACGAGGAGGAAGCAGGATGATCTTGGAAATTTATTCAGACAAAACGGCTTACAACTGAAAGTGTCCAGAGGCAATCAGTAGAAATCTGGCAACAAGTGACAGGAAGATCCAAAACAAAATCCAACACACTGGGAAAACTGAACGCACAAAACAAAAAGTTAGTAAGAAGAAACTACACTGGCAGAGACAATTGACAACAGACTAAATACACATGGGAACCAGGGTGGTAACAAGAGACAGCTTACACCAGAGTTTAGAACGCCAACACAATCAAAGCGAAAGAATAGGGACATCGGCGAAAAGACATGCAACCGACCAAATTTCCTGTGGCAGAGCAATCCCGGAAGTGGAACGTCAAGGATATAAAGTACTATAAGCATACCTTAATCAGCAAGGTTTTCACAAAGGGTGGGATTTTGACCATAAATGGGCCTTGGATGGCACACCCTAAAACCCTAACCCATTTTGTAGGATGTATCATGCAGCTGTCTCGCAGCTTCTGAACTGCTATTCCTGAGCAAGTTGCGGCACCTTTGACTCTTTATGCTGAACTATGTCTAGTTAGTACTGCTCCACCTTCCACAGCAGCTTGGTTTTTTTCTCTGCCAAAAAGACGTTCTACTTCCCTAGAGCCAGTCTGCCAGGGGTCGGCATGCCTGGCAGACCCGGCTCACAATGCACCCAGCCCCAATGCTTATGCTTGCGAGTGGCCAACTACCAGCCGTTTCCTCTCCTAGGACTGGCTACAGAAGGGGACCCTGGTTTCCCTTTTCTGGATTAGGCATATATTGTTTGTAGTCTCGCATTGCAATATCTACCCTCACAGCCCCGTGGTAGAAGGTCTGGAGCTATTGCCCCTGAAAACACAGCTCCTAGGGTCACAGGGACACACAACCAGCTTTGCCATCTTAAGGTCGTGATTCTTGGAGGGGTTAACCCATTATGTGGGTTTTAAATTCGATACAGTGATGACTTGATGCTGAATAAAAATTTAAAAAAGAATAATATTGTAAAACCATATGAACACTGTTAGAACCACTGCTTGTTATTTGTGTGTTTTTCAGGACATGACTCACTCTCAGCTTTTATTGTGGTCAGGTTTGTGCTATAACTAGTCTAAAGCTGTTATTATCGAGCAGAGTTGACTGTGCTTGCATGGATACAGTGCCCTTAATGTCATCCTCTCTGATTTTTGACATTAAACATATTTCAGTGGATCTTTTGTGGTGGATTGTATTTGCTATTTCAAGTTTCAGAAACACACAGCATAATGACGGGCCTTGAGGAAATAGCTGAAAGAAAGAAAGCATGTGCCACATGTGGGGTCCCCCTTCCTCTTTCTAGGACTGTGTTTCTATTTTTGTCCTTTGTGGATGTCATTATGTGGTGTGGGTGCTCTATTTTTACTTTCTCTTTTCCACCAAAAACCCTTCATGTAGACCCCTCTCTCCCGACGGACCTCCAGAGGCTCTTCTCCAACATCAGTTCTACCCTCTTATTTAAATAATGGGGAATCATCTGTAACTTGCATGCCAGCTTGTGTCTATTCATAACACCGTAATGTAAATAGGTTGGACTCCCAAATGGTTACCGCTCATGCCACACAACCACAACGTCCTTGGCTCCATTCCTGCCGACCCTTGTTGCATGCCATAACAAAAAATTGGTAGAAGTACTTGTGTAAATTGCCACCACTGCTCCAAGCTAAACAATCAAATGAAAACTAAGCTTTCTGTAAAAAAAAACAAAAAAAAACAAACCATTAACATGATAAAAATAGCTAATCTATCTGGACTCTTCCAGAGTTTTGATGGAGCTGTGGCTACCCTGCAGGTGTGAAAGTGATAGGAAACAGAGTAGTAGTAGCGGTCTGTGTGTGTGTGTGTGTGTGTGTGTGTGTGTGTGTGTGTGTGTCTGTGTGTGTCTGTAGTCATGTGTCAGCATAAACAGGCTGATTATAGTTTAGGTAAATGGTAGGGTTTAAAAGTGAAATTTAAGCTTTCCCCCATCCTCACCACATTACGTCAGGCTGCTGTGTCTCCGACCCAGAAATGAACCTGTCACACATTAACCTAATGTACATAACAGCTGCATATTTGCACAGACCACTTTTATGGAACACTGCATGGGCTCAAGCATGTCTCAAAATAGATAAAGCCATCATGATTAGTGCACTCCAGCAGTGCAAACACATACTACAGGATATTGTTAAGATTATCGTGCGACAGGGTGCACCAGTTTATGTGACCTCTGCAATGTGATGACAGTGAAGCAGATGTTAACACAATGGAGACTGTAAAAAAATAAAAATACACCATTGTTGGTGACACTTTTCTGATGCACGGGACCAATATAAAAGTTGCAATTGAAAAAAGCCGCCTGTTAAATCCCAGTGTATACCACTACAAAATGTCTTAGAGTCAGGTTATTTCAGGGTAGTGTAGAGAAAGAAATACTCGCACAGAACTGGGTGAGAGTCTGATGCTGAGGTCAGGCTACCTATTCAGGGTGGTACTTCTGCAAAATCCACAAAAAGTAGCCTTTTAGTGCTTTATCCTCTGTGTTGTGGAACGGAGGCGTCAGATTGCGCTACGGAAGCAACTTCAACAAAATCCAACACTGCCATGACACAGACGATCTAGGACAAGACTGTGAGACTTCTAGTTGGTGGCTAGTCTTAGGGTAACAGCTTTTTTTCAGGCTAATGATTGGCCAAAATCATCTTCTTTTTGCATTACTGGGGTCATATCCCTGTATGTTGACTTGGCGCAGCACTTCAATTAGGCTTTTGCATCTTGGTGAACGGAGACTTTGGAAACAGTGTGGGGGAGATTTCTTTTAAGAACCGATGATGGAAAAACCCAGTTTTTAAAAATACCCGTGTACGTGTGTACTAGGCCTAAGAGTGAACATTTTCACACTGTTTACAATCTTTCAGTGAACCTGAAGCAACCAGTGTCTCTGTGTGCATGGGAGTATGTCCAATGTAAGCAACAAGAAGAACACCCTGTACATGAATACAATTCCTACTTAATTTCCAAGTGTTGTACTGAATTGAGAGTTCTTTTGTGTATAATTAGCATTTACACCAGGGCAGGTCATCTGAGGACAGGAGCTTTAATGTTCTAATAATACGCCTTTTGAGGCGAGGTGCATTGGAATTGTGTTTCTGTCTTTTAGGTTGGGGTGTGTGAAGTGTGAGACGCTGCAGCGTAATTGCAGCAAGTTCTGACAGCCACAGAACTCGCACATCAACTTCGTAGAACAAGGTCAGAACAAAGCATCAGAAACATGTGCAGCAAAGTGAGTTATGGGAGTGTGTGAACATGCCTTTTTGCAAATATGTGTGTACTTAACTGCCTACATGTGTTGTGTGTTTGCGGATAGTGTGTGTAGGAGGACAGCTCCTGGAACTGTAAGCTCCGCAATGACTCACATTGCTGCTATTCACTCATGGTGTGTATGTGTGTGTGTGTGTAACACTTGAGTTGCAACAAAGCAGCATCTATCTTATTTTAAGCAGGGGTGACTCCACTGGCTCCAAAAAGAAGTCTGGTTACATATTAGTCCATGGGGAAATGACCCTACTTCTTACTTGACAATGCCATAGTAAACATTTTTGTGTGTGTGTGTGTGTGTGTGTGCATGAGAGTGGAAGGTGAGGGATGACAGGAACGGCAGAGAAAGAGATTGGGAGATGAAAAAGAAAGACATTTGGGTGAAATCACAAAGAACTGATTGTGGCTGCTGTGCCTTTCTTAATGGGTTCTTTCACAAAGTGTGTGTAAAGACAAAGAAAAACATGTGGTTTCTAATCATGAATATGCTGTAAATGAGCAATTGGATTAACTTGCACATTGTGTGCCACAGAAGAAGGCACACCATTACCTTCTTACATTATTTTAATCTATTTCCATCTATACTGTGCTTTTAGTTTCATCATTTTGTGTTTAAGGAATAATAAATCATGAATAGCTTATTCTTGTAATAGTAGCCTAAAGTGTGTTGTGGCTCATGTTCCTCCTATGTGCTTGCATTTACCTTAAGCATTCCTTTTGCTGTGTTTTGTGTCTTTTTGACAGCAGTGTTGGGACGACTTTTTCAGATTGTTTTACATTTTTGTTTGTCATTTTAAATTCCACTTTTTCTTCTGCTTTACATTTGTTTTTATCCTGATTTAATTATGTTGCATATATTCTTTGTTTTCTCAATATATTATATTTCTGTTCCTAAATCTATGTCTCTGCCTTTTGTGTGTGGACTTTCCTGCGGTTGAGGGACATCCTGGTTTAATGGTTTTAATAAGAAGTAGATAAAAGTGAGCAATTAGGTTGGACCCCGAAAGTATATTTCTCTTTGGGGGAAAGTCTCCAAAATTTCAAACATTTGACCTGTAATATAACTTGTCTGCCACCTTTTCAGTGTCCAGTCTTAGAAATATGATACTTTGACGTCAGAGCGTTTGCTCTTGTGTAAAGATTTTCCTGTGTGTGTGTGTGTGTGTGTATGTGTGTGTGTGTGTGTGCGTGCGTGCGTTGCTAGGTAACATTCACCAGGGCAAACAACATCCATGCGTGGGCTATATGGTGACACATAGTGATCTCAAGCTTGTCGCAATTGTGTTACCCATGCGTAACGAAACCACATTAAAGACTTGGCTGTTTTTGGACACATCAATGAATTTTTTTACTGATCTAATGGCGCCTCAGATTATCTTTTAATAACCAATTAAACTGTCACCTGCAGGCAGAGTGATGTATGGCTACAGCTTGCAGGTGAGAGGATATGTCTTGACATGTCACAGCAAAGTCAAAGTGAGTCTTAAAAAAGGACATGTGAATTTCCAAACTAACACACATGCACACCCACTTCTCCTCTTAAGTATATAATCGCAACATAGAACATTTTTCAGGAGATTAAGATAATTGTGCTTTGTTGCAGCAGGGTTGTGAAATGATGGGGAATATTTTGCACTAGGCAGACATACAGTTTTTTTTTTTTACTTTATAGCTGCTTTGAGTACTGTTGTCAGTTTTAGTTCATTTTAGTCTAGCATTGCCAGAGGGTCTGTCAAGTCCACACAGCATTCCTGAATGGGAGAAAAACCTGCTCTGGTTTATTGGCATTTCCAATCACAATCGTCGTGGGCGGTGTTAAGCGCCAGATGGAGTAATGGCGCCTCTGCAAAATAGAGTTGGGAAGGAACTTGTTTTGGTGGAACATGTGTACGTTCAAAAGTTTTTAAGTCTTGCAACAGAAATCTCAGATTGGACAGATAGTCTTGCTAGCGGTCTGGATTTACCCTGCAGAGATCTGAGGAGCAGTTAACCAGAGTCCTCAGAAATCCATCGAAGTTTAGAATTCCAATACAAAGGAAGTGTTAGGTGACGGAAATCCAGTTGGAAAAAAAGCACATACAACAGGGCAATCACAGGAAGTAGAAGGTCCTGGATATAGAGAGTCATCCTAATAGGACTTCCTTGCTTTACTGTCAACATTAAAACATTAAGCCAGGAGCCATGGCATGATAATGATAAAAATACAATCGGTCCGCACAGCTACAGATGGACATTCAATAGCTATGTTCACATTATATACACCACCACTGACTTTCCCTGCAACAATTTGGCCACAATTGTGGTCATATACTAGGTTTTGATATAGTCTTGTTTTCCTGTCCTCATCCATCTAATAAAGCGAGACGTAGCTTTATATATGTACGGTATGTAAGGGACACCAGGGGCAGTTGTGACAAGGCACAGTTGTAACTCCTTGAATTCCTCCAATCAGAAACAACCTAGAGTGATGACACTCACTGTGCTCATGTTCAGTTTGTTTCCCTCCATTCTGCCAAAAAAAGAGCCACATTTGAAACTACCTGACAAAAGGTTGTTTTTGAGGGACAAAAATTACTTTTTTTTGTGATTTACTTTTTGGGATGCTGTTATAGGATCAATTGTCTATGAATTCAAACAAGTATTCTTAGAATCACTGTTTTGTAAGCTAAAAATAGAAAGTGTCAAACTAGCATTTAAGCTAGCTGACATGAGATGAAAACATGGCTGGTGATACTGGGACGGTTGTAACAGTGCACAGACTGTATTAAAATCCATTTTGCAACCTGTACATATTTCACATAACCACATAAATAAATGGTACCAGCAGTTGACAGATTGAAGTTTATAATATAACAAATTGGTTATTCCAGTTTACTTGGTTTTTGAGGTATTGCTAAAAGTTGCAAAAAGTGTTACAACTGTCCCTGGTCTCCCCTATTTGTGTTTGTCCGTGATTGATGTGTAGGTCTCCTTCCCACCACCCATGCCCCCACACAAAGACGCACATATGGGGGGTGGGGGGTGTCCTGCCTTTGACTCATTTCCTGCTTCCAACGTTAGCTATATGATTGCTTGATATACAAAACTAACTTTTCTTCACTTTCCTGGAGCATAAGCAGATACCTGAAAGGAAAATTGTGACTTTTCTGTGAAATAAGGTTGGCCGAAAAAAGGCTCTACGCTTTTCAATGTCTATTATTTTGCTAAGAGGAAACTCAAAACAAAGCCATTTGCCAACACAACATCGTATTAAGTTCCTGTGAGCTGTAGCCCACATTCATCACTTCTAAACAGAGGCAGAACCTAACAAGATTATTCCTTAACAGCGCTGTGCAATTCGAGAAAATCCCAGAGCTGAACCGGGCAGACACAGCACTCTTCATCAGACTCACCCCGGGTTAATGATTTACTGCTAACTATTAACATTACGAAAATAAAAAAAACCTTACGAATCAAATCCCCTACTTCACTGTTAACCTTCAGAGGTGTTAATCTCCATGCAGGTTCAGTGGCTTGACGGTTAACAGTCATCCAACATGAGACAACTTTCTCTCTCTCTCTGCACACACGTTAACAGCCCGGTCCTGGTAGCTGATTAACCTCGATTTCTGATTAGCTCTCATAACGGGCAGGGTGGGTAGCACTCTTTCATGAGTCCTTGAGGCAAAAAATCTGAATACACATTTTCATTGGGACATTTTGTGATTACATTGTGAATCTGCAACGTTCTCTGTCAGGTAAATCAGTAAGTAAGTTGTACAGTATACAGGGGAGTTGCATTTGAAGTGGTTTGGGGTCCTTCTGCAAGTAATTTTGGGGTACAAATGGTTTGGAGAATTCTACAAGCAGCGATACCACAGACAAAGCAATTGGCCCGTTCAAACAGGCACTGTACTGGTGTGATTTAACAAACATATTACTGTAGGTGCAATGCCACAACAATGCTGCATTCTCTGAAACATGTTAAATTAAAAACAAACAAAAGAGCAGGTGAAATCATTGTTAGATTACTTATAGAAAATCCCACGGGAAGATCATTGTATTTGAAAGAATGAGGCTTAACCCTGTACAGCACTATTCACTGTGGAAAACAATGTTACACGTAATTACAGAGCTGTGCTCTAGGAACACTTCAACACAATACTATCTACTTTTAGCACTGACTCTATGGATATATATATATGTGTGTGTGTGTGTGTGTGTGTGTGTGTGTGTGTGTGTGTGTATGTGTGTGTGTGTGTGTGTGTGAGGGAGCGTGCATGCACATATGACTACATGTTTGTGTCACTGAATCATGGAGCTTTCTCACTGCAGCAAAAACTGCAAGACTTCCTCTGTGACATTCCTGCTTCACAATGCTCTGCTGGTGGCCGAGGATGTGACCTCACCCACGCACACACACGTTTGTGGTTGACCCTAAGGATGTATTCTCGGCCCTTAAAGTCTTTACAGTTTACTCACTCACTCACTCACACGTATACACACACAATTTCCTAATTAGCAGTTAATTTCATCCTCAAAATCCCACATAAACTAAACTCCAACTTTAACACTAATGCAAAAATTTAGCAAAATCTATTTATTCTTAAAAAACATTGACACAATCAATCATAGCCTAATGTCATCAGATAGAATTACAAAAACTGCATTAGTCTGCCCTTATACAATAAACAAAAGTCTATTGTAGCTATCAAAGGTTGTGTTTTGCACTGAAGTTTCTCCTGTACATATGTTTTATTGGGTTTATTAACTGAATTTTGTCGTTTTTCTCCCGATATTCAATACAAACAATTAATGACCCATCTCAGATTAGCTTCATGGAATGTATGAAGACAGAGACGGAATTGCTGCAGTAAAGGCTTTATTTAATATAAATATATAATAAATTACTAAATGAAAACAAAACACATGCAATAAAGCTGTCATGTGTATTTATTACTGGGTGGGTAAAGACTAAATATGCAAACAGAAAAAGCCACATATGAATAAAAAAGAAGAAAATACATCTTATCTGTATTTTTACAACATTCTCATCACATCTGACATCTTCTCTGTCAGCAAGGCATCTTGGGAAGGATCTTTTGGCATGCCTTTGCAATCACTTGTCATCCTCTCCCTGGTGCAGACATTTTTCTTACTTTCTTCATCTATATTGTTCCTTTTACACACAAGATGAGCCCAAATAGCCTCTTTTACTGTGTGTACTATGACAGCATGGTCACCCTCACAGCAAGAAGGTTCTGGGTTCAAATCCAGGTCGTTCTGGTCCTTTCTGTGTGGAATTTGTATGGGTTTGCAGGGGTTCCGGGTGCTCTGGTTTCCTCCACCATCAACAAACATGTACTAGGTTCTCCAGTCAGTGCCCTTGATCAAGGCCCTGGCTCAGATCTGGACTTGTGGTTGCTCCCTTGAGGGATGGCTTGAATGTAGAGAATGAATTTTGCTACATGTATGAGTATGTGACAATACACAAAATAAAGTACCTTTACCATATGGTCATGCAAACCTCAACACCTGAGTGTGTTTCCTAGATGGGAATCAGCTGTGATTGATCTATTTATTTTGGTCCTGACAAACAAGACCAAAGAAAGCAAATTGTAAATTTGGCAGTAAAAAATCCAGTGTTTTGGTCGTGGTTGAGCTTTTGTGTAAAAGAAGTTGCAGCGTTTTACATTTGTGTAAACGGAATGCATTTCGTGTCAAAGCAACAATAAATGTGTTAAATGTATAGCCCACACAGAGATGCTGTGCTAACTGTTAAGAGTTTAGGAAAGTTGTTAAAAGTATTGACAAAATTGCCATAGCAATCACAAAAAAAACCTACAGCCTATCTATTTTGAGTAGTTCCAATGAATGCAAAAGGAAGCATGTTTCTATAAAAGTCTATTTAAAATTACTCTTTTTCCTCACTTGATTTATATGGGGCTCAATCGCTATTTTTAAGTCTTTTTAAATACAGAAAGATGTGAATTTTTTGCATTTGGTCCCATATGTCAAAAACGTTGACAAAAAGCAACACACACACACACAGACACACAGACACAGAGACAATGATGCTACATCCACTATTTCTATAGTATATGACAAACAAACAGACACACACACTGAAGGGAGACAGGTATTTTTTTGGGAGTGGGATGAGACAGGACTTCACCTATCCTATTCCCACAAAAAAAATCCTGCCCTGTCCCGTTCCTGAAACAATGACTCCTTTTTTTTACCCTCTAACACATGTGTGCATGACAGTCTCAGGTTGGTTAAAATAGGCATGCAGGCTGGGGACTATTGTGGCATGTCCATGGAAACTGTTTCAAAGCTGCACTCAGCCACCTGAAAAACACCACATTTGATTTCTTCAATGATAAAACACACACACACACACACACACACACACACAAACACACACACACACACACACACACACACACGGTTTTTATTATGGAAACACAGTTGTGTGTGCTTAAGGTGGTGAAACTGTTGCTGCAAGCACAGCGTATCTGCATTTCATTTGCCTTAAATCAGATCTGCTTTAAGAGCAAGTATAGTCACAGCCCATGTTTTTAAGCATTGCTATGGGCAACCAGGGGCACTATCGAAACAATAACACAGCTGTGTGGTAAAATGTGCTGGCAAATTTCTAATTCAGCTAACATGCAAAAGCGAGTTTACAGGAAATACCTACTAAATTATGTGAAGCATGGACTGTTTTGTATGTTGTTTCTGCAAAGACATGCGCACACACACATGCGTCCAATCTACTGCATAAGTAACCTGTGGCCTGTATTATTGATTGGATTATTTCAGTTACCCGGATTCACCAAACCTAACAACCGCGGTCCAGCATCAACAAACTGTGTCACGACTGTGGTTAACAATCAACTAGTTTAATCAACCCAGGGTTCCCAATCCAACAAGGCACGCGATCACATAAAAGAGGTGGTGTTTGCACAGCATGACCTATCACAAATATCTACCAGAGCCGCATATTTGACATAAGAAGAAGAGAAAACTATAATTCTACATAACTATGAAGAACACAGACTTGGTTTCACTGCTTACTAAAACAGGAAGGCACACTGGCAAAATAATAGCCGACGCTGTAAATGCACAAATCACTACGCTTGTCATTATCACGTCCCCATCAGTAAGGCACAAGATCTGACCATAATTACACACAGAGATGGCAAAAGTACTTACTTCCCGTACTTGAGTAGAAGTACAGATACTTGTGTTCAAAAATACTCTGGTAAAAGTAGAAGTACTGATTTAACTTCTTAAATAAAAGTAACAAAGTACAGGCTTTGAAATTTACTTAAAGTATATAAGTAAAAGTAGCCTTGTGAATTACAAACATTTTTTAATGCAAAGCTACCTGGACCACACACGTTCACAGAGTGTGCGCTTAGAACCTTTACTGGACATGGAAAACAAGGTTCTTCATATGTTCTTGGCTACATTTTAAATGGATGTCTGCCAATAGGCCTAAAACTTCACATACATGATTATTATGATATATGAGACTGGGACTCCAGGTTGATAAGATTCTGACTGAGTAACAATAAATAAATTCAGTTGTGAATCTGTGAGAATTCACAGATCCAGCTTCTCTTTTTTAATCTTCCCCTTAACATTTTAAGGAATCTGCATGTATGTTTGTGTGCTCAAATATGGCCTTTGAAAAGGAAATGAAGGATCAAATACAAATTACTAAACAGACTTTAATTCAGAATTTCCTCATTCTTTTAGAGTTATGCTGCACATTGGCCAGGAGTCATTCTTGATGCCAACTATCTCAAACATCTCTCTCAGATATAGACAAGGATTATGGGAATGTCTTCCTGTTTATCTTACAAATCTCTGCTTTCTTCATTTTTAATAATGACGCCATCCATACTATGTGCTAACAGTAGCGCCATCAAGCTGTACTGATTTTCCGCAAATGAATGCAGAATGCCGTTGAATCTGTCAAGTCGTCTTAGTGGTGAGTGCAAGTGCAATGTACAGTATAGTCCCATCCAATTAGATTGAATATGGTATTAATGACGCAAAAAATCATAACGGTAACTCCAGTGAAATGATTGTAAACTTGTTAGTGAGGACTTGATTAGAACTGGATTTAAAGCTTATTTGGGTTTTCAATTTGGCCCCAGGTTTGTCTGTTAAAACATAGACGGAGACATCTTCTCTCTTTGGATGCTTTAATACAATCAAAAAACAAGCAACACAAGCAACAAAAACACTGGCTAATTTACTTTAAATGTGCAAGAACTATAGACCAATACAATAACAGGCTTAAATGAACTGACAACATAAGTTATACGACTTTAATTCAAATGGGCTGTATTTATATAGCACTTTTCCAGTATTAACAACTACTCAAAGCGCTTTTACATAGTACAAGAATCATTCACCATCCACACACATTCATACACTGTGGCCAATGCTGCCGTACAAGGTGCCACCTGCTTATCAGATAAACACTCACACACATTTACACGCCGAGGGCGCAGCATCGGGGGCAATTCGGAGTTCAGAGTCTTGCCCAAGGACACTTTGACATGGTACTGCAGGGCCAGGGATTGAACCACCAGCCTTTCAATTGGAAGGCAACCGCTCTACCACTGAGCCACAGCCGCCAATTTACAATTCTCAAGGACTCACATACACAATCCCATCTGATTGTTCTATGGTGTGGCGCGCGCCCGCTCGTCAAAGTAAACAACAAACTAAGATATATTAAATGGTTACGTAATAGATGATGCAACCCAATGGGCAGAGGCTCAGTCCTTGGCACAGCAGCCACGGATTCAACTCTGACCAGCTGCAATTTGCTTCTCCCCCTCTCTCCCCTTTCACATCTTCAGCTGTCCTATATAATAAAGGCCTAAAATGGCCAAAAATAGAATCCCCCCCAAAAATTAAACAATATAGCGCAAGACTCACCATAACATTAACAAAATATATAAAACATATACAGAAATGGTGAAGGAAATATCTTAGAAATCCTTGAGGTCTCCATCATATTCAATGAGGATGAAATAGAAAAGAAAAAAAACCTTTAGTTTACTATGTATTCTCACTGACGCACTCACACACACAATCTCAACTGATCATCCTCCGGACAGCTAGTCTCTTTTTCATTTTTCTCACTTTTTTCTCTGTGTGGCAGGCACCTGCTTGCAGTTTGAGACGCGTGTCCGCGCTATTCTCTGAGATGACGGCCTCTTGTACAAAACAAAAGTAACGAGCCAATTTTGTAAAATGTAAGGAGTAGAAAGTACTTTGAACCGTCTGGAAATGCCCAGAGGTAGTAAGAGTGTCCAGCTTAAAGGTGGTTCAATGCTTTTGGTGCATAGAATCTAAAGCAGATTGATCTAACCTAGAGGTAACCTTTGGAACTAGAAGCAAAAGGTAGTTTGTTGGTAAGGGCTTGTTATCTAGTACAGCAATGATGCTATGTTAATGACAGTCCAATTAAAAGATACAAATGATCATGCCGTTGTGTCAGATATGGTCCACCCAACTTTGTTATACAGAGTACAATGGTAAGTGTCATCTGGGTGTCCCGTGATGAATCTGAGGGCAGAGTAATGAGTCCAGGGGTTTGAGTGTGGTAGCAGCGGCATGTCTACACATGTCTTAGTTAAGAAAAGAAGCCATGTTTTTGCCTCAATTTGGTGATGAGGTTTTTTAATGATTTCAGAATGATTTGTTAAGCCATGTGCCAAGATATGTCCGTTACTCTCGCAATATTATTACTATTTAAAGTGGATAGGTGGAAACTGCTAAAGCCAATGGCTCTTTCTCTAGAGAAGAGCATGGACTTTGTTTTGTTTGCCTTTAGCACATGTTTAAGATAGATTAAAACATGTTGAAGGGCATTAAAAAGTTAGTAATTTCTCAAAAGCCAGCTGTGGAGAGGTAGTATTGCAATGCAAAATATAGTTGTCCATGTAAGGATGAACATTAAATCAGTTTTGTCAGGTCGATTAAGTCGAGAACAACGCAGACAATAAAAATGCTTAAAGAAATTTTATTGAATAAATTACAAATTCTATTTGGTGGTATGGCTCTGTTCAGAGGACCACAACAGCAGAAGCATGAGGGGTGGCTTACACAGTTTAATACTGGGAGAGCTAAACTATTCCCTCAAATGAACAGAGAAGCAATGATAACATAGGAGAAGACATAGAAGAGAATGCCACCTTAGATTCAACAATGTGGAACTAGGAAGGAGGTGTCTTTAAGACACATTGTCAATATGAATTGTTAATAGTACGGAGCCTAGAACGGATCCTTGTGGAACATCTTTTGTTTGTAAGATTTTGATTGAATGTTTTAAGCTTTGACACATAACGTTCGTTCAGAGAGGTAATTTTTAAACCAACTATAGACAAGTGAATTGTTATTGTTTAGGTGTTTTGTCTTGTCTTATTGTAGTAGTCTGTTTTCCTGTCTTAATTGCTTAGCCTGGTTTTCTGTCTTGTCTTGTGATTGTGTTATTTTTGGACAATATACATTTGTTGGCTCTTGTACCGATATAGATTTAAAGCAACAAAAATGGGGGGATACAATTAGAAAAAGACTGAACTAAAGAAGCAGTAATGCCTATTTGGCCAAGTTGTTTTGCCAACAGTGATGACTACTTTTTTGTATTCCTAATTTACTCTGTTTAATCTAAATCCTTAACCCAGCTCGCGACTGCTTTTCAACACTGGGACCTTGCCGCTTCCTGGGGCTGTGGACATTTGTCTAAGTGATTACTGTGTACAAAACTCTTTGAAATTGGTCTAGTATTGAGTGAGAATGCTGTAACCAGCATCCACGAACTGGGCTGCAATGTTATGCTTTAGGAGAAATGTGCATCAACGCATGTCTACTTGTTTTTGGCACAGACAGTAGCTGTGTTCGAAACTCCTTGCTCATTAACTCACTCACTATTCCCTTTATTAGAGTCAGGATCAGGCTGAAATTTTCTGTCCGAGCCCAACCTGCGACATGTTTGGTATTAAGCCCGACACAGTTAAAATCGCATTTGTTTCTCATACTAATAACACATATAGGCTTCATATTTGTGTGGAAATCCCTTCATTAAGCAACCGCAGGAAGGCATTTGGATACGTCAACAGATGAATGCATCAGCATGCACATTAATGGTCTATATAATGAGTTAACTTTTCCTGCTTGATCGTTTCCAATCATGGTCAGAAAACTGTTAGTTGCAAAAACAAGCACTTTTAGTGGATGTACATTGAACGTTGCATGTTTGCCCTAGGATTACACTGCAAGGTTTTCCATACATTTTTAATACTTAGGTAAAGCACCTAAGCCGTTTTTGGAAGCACCTATAAACTTTGTCAAATTTGAATCATCTGTGCCTGGAAAAAAAAAGCAGACAAATTGGAAAAATAATCCATTTCAGTTTAGGTCTGAATTTCATAAGGAAAGGTCAATCAGCCTGTCAGCAATTATGTTGTCATTTTCATGTACCATATTCCCAAAGAGAAAATGTGCCCAACTTATACAAATCAATGCGTTGAGTCCCTTGATGAACCTGTTTTATACTACAGCATAGCCAACTGGTCTACCAGCAGCCTGTACTCTGTAAGCGTATTTTTTAAATTGTAGAGTAGCAGTTTGCTGGGCCAGACAATGAATGGACTGCAGCTAACTCCCCCCTCCTCTAACCACGGCTTTAACTGTCTGTAACCATCAAACACTGCCACTGGTTTCCTACAAGGCTTTGGAGCGAGGGAACATGAAAGAGAGCAGAGGGAGACAGCTGAGGTCCCCACTTCTCCTCTGGATGTGGTAATAGATGGGTAGGAATAGAGGCAGCTGGTAATTGGTAGCTTGGTGTTTAAAGAGGGGTCCCTCAACTGAAAAACCTCATGGGAGGTCTTTAATTTAAGCTACTAAATACGCCCCTATCCCCTCACTCCAAGTGAGGACGCATGCGATGCAGACGTTTGGTTGGTGTATGTGTGTGTGTGTGTGTGTGAACTCTATGTACAACCATGTGTGCCATACACATATCTAATACTAATCTCAGTTCAAAAATAAAGCTGATGTGTTGTTGCCTTAGTCCAATTGTTGACAGTGAGGATGGTATTTTTGATGCTGGTTTTATAGAGTAAACTCTGGTTTATTGATTAAGTAAGGCTTGTGGTGTGTGCTCTACTTGAAGTGATGTTGATGTGATTTTTTTATTTTTAATTGTGGTAAACTATTAGTAATGACCAAAATTACAAGGCTAGGTATGGTGATCCTGTTTTACGAATATTTTGCCTAAGCCGTTCAGTTTTGATGGCTGCAGCAGCACCAATGGTTGGCAGACAAATCTTGTCCCTGTCATCTGTGAAGACTTTTCCTACCGACTACTAAAACGCAACTCAAAGTCATTGTGTATTGTAATTTAGGTACCAGGTATTTCAACTCAAAAGCACTGATTGCAATTTGCCATAAAACAGAAAGAAGAGCCATCAGCGACAGATCATACAGGGGGAGTCCTAGGGCCGGACTGGAGTAAACACACAGCAAAAACTGGTTACACTACAGCCGCAAATTAGCTCGAACACAAGATAAAACTAAAGGCAGAGTTTTAGTCTGTCGTTGCTTTTCATTTTGAGGGTATTTTTGTTAGGGTAATTCTCGAACAGAATAAGTCGTTAACTATGATTAACATTTATAGACCTCCCTCTGCACCTGATCACTCTTTTAACTGTATAGTATCCAGGATAAACTCTATTGTATATATTATCTTACTCTTCTCAGGGACCTTAATTACAACTGGTCTACTAAATTATCTACCAAAGTAAAGAATATTTTAGGAATTATAAATGTAAAGGTCCTAAGACATGGTGCTCTTTGGATGCTTTTATTTAGACCAAAGTGGTCCCCTAATACCATATCTGAGGCAAGGCGGAGGCTATAATTTAGAGAATATACACGCTTTTGGCAATTTCTGTTCTGTGTTTGTGAAAGATAATATTACTAATGATATTTTATTATTCAGTGACCAGGGAAGCCTGTCCCCCCCCCTCAGCATTGACTCAAACACACACACACACACACACACACACACACACACACACACAAAATCCAACATCAGCAGCAATGTTGCCCAATAATGAAGTTGTTTCGCCACATTAAATCCAGGGACTTCAAACTACTTCTCCTCATATTCAAAGCACTGAATAACCTTGCCCCTCCACAGCTCTGACCTTCCTCCTCAAGTCCGTTGATGCCAACACCCTCAAGACTTTTAGAACCAAGGTCCGGACCTGGGGAGACAGATCCCTCTCAGCTGCTGCACCCACCCTCTAGAACGTCCCGTCAAGCACCCTACCAACCTTCAACAGGCCCTCAAAGCTCACCTTTTTCCTTTTCACAGACCTTCCCCTCTTTCTTTGCACACCTCTCCTGCTTTACCTGTGCTTATCCATGTACCAATGTGTCATTTCTACATAGCTTTTGTTTGTTCGTAAACCAAAACCGTAAAGCGTCTTTGAGTGTTTAGAAAAATGCTTTTTTTTAAATGGTATTATTATTACATAACTTTGACTGTTCTGGCCATTAACCCCCTGACTTCTGCAGGATGAAATCTGTCAATATAATGTAAAACAATAGTAGTTTAGCAGGCCTGCACAGTGCTTTTTTTACTGAATCTTATGGAAGAGAGACAGTAAGCGATCCACTGACCAGCTATTTAAAATCTGGTCTGTTTTTCCCGTATCAAGGCAGAATTCCCCCACTCTGTCTGAGCATTCCTAAACCATTTCTTGGCTATGGGCTCTGGCAGCAGCCCAGAGAAGAGAGCGAGCATAAAGATTTGGGAGCAGGGACGTACACGGCCAGGCATGTACACGTGGGCTCCCAGAGGGCTTTTCTACCTTTGTCACTCGCTGGCCAATGTGCTTGAGGTTGGTCAGAATAAATTGCAGAGGAAAGCTAAGGACTTTGAATATCTCTACAGTACTCTTTAACTCACTAGCCCCTTTCACATATTCTATCATGGCTCACTTGAAACGAGAAGAAAGAAAACAAGCTGAGGGTGACAAAGAAGGATCATTTACACAAAGACACCAACAGAAATTGTCTAACTGGAGAGACAAGATTCTTCTTCCTGGAAGGGACGGTGCCAAAGTTGTCAGGCAAATTCAAGGAAACGCAAGAGACTTGGTTGTAAATGACCAAATTATGAACCAGATATCCGTCCCTGTTGTGTAATCCGCATCATGTTTCTGGCCCCTGCATGCTCTACCAGGGTGCAACATAACAATTGCTACAGTTACTACTCTGCTGTAAAACCTTCCCCCGATTCTTGCAGTAACATTAATTTTAAAACATATACTCCAAAAAGTGCAAAACCAGTGAAGTAAAGAGCAATAAGAACAAAGGATTGCGATGATGGCTTTGCATTTGACATGATTTTCATGTCATTGCATTGAAATTATTTGCTAGTTGATATTATCCTTTCTTGTCCTTCGCTCTATCACCCTCCTCCTCACTATGTCCAACATCACTCTTACAGTTTCAGCATGCAGACAACTCAAGACCGGGACTATACAGTGGAAAACAACAACGGATTTCTTCATGGATTTAAACTGCCATGCTTAATGATGGTCTTGATTGGAAAACAAATCATTAAAAAACATCATTTCCGTGTGTTTTTCATTAAGTCTGTTAAAGTAGATGGCAATGGGTCATTTACTTCAGGTCTTGTTGGATTTGACTGTTGACTCACTCCCAACTTTGCTTCATTTTGGAGCTGGGGTTTGAGAAGCAAGGCAGGCTCCCACAGCGATCTGGCTCAAATACTTTTAGAATCCTAGAACATTTAGTGAACTTTGAGCACCAGCTGGGACAGGTTTGCTAGTTTATGACTATTGCTGTTGTTGGCTTCTTCTGAAGTGTTGCTGCATTTGAAATATTTACATTGTAGTTGCTCCGATTCCTCTTCCTCACGCCTAAGCATCAACCCTGGGTATAAACAACACTGACTGTTTAAAACTCAAACTGAGTTTTTTCCAGTGCAGACTAACAGCACAGACTGATGACTTCCTTAACGTAACTGCCTGACACACAGCTCACACACACAGCAGAATTATGAGACTGTGTGTGTGTGTGGGCAGTAGGGTTGAGTAGGGGCGGGTTTCCAGTGATAACCTTCTCAAGAAGCCATATGGCGTCGCCTATCACTGACTTCACTAGCAAAGAAAATGCTGAAATTCAGAAGAAAGTCAGAAAGGTAGCACTTGCCCAGATTAGAAGGGAGGCTTGAATTAACCTCCCACGGTCCAACTGAGCAGCAGAGTTAAATAACTAATGAAAGCTGGTAGTAATGGAACACAATTCAATAATGAATAACTTGAAGAGACACAGAATAGTGTGGTGTGACAATGCAGAGAATCAAGCCAGTTTTGGGCTTTGTCCCCCCCCCCTCCTGACAATTGTCAGCAAAGCCCTGATTTATTGATGATCCTAAAAAGATCTAAAGAGAGGTTGTGAAGTATATGACAAGTTTTTTTTTTTTTTTCACATCCACCTTTGAAGTCCAACCTTGCCCAACCGACTTCAAATTGCAACTTAAAATGTTCAATGTTGACAATCTATGGGGCCAGCCACGGATGCAGTCTAGTCTTATTGTACCTGGGTCAGCATTGATGGGAAAAAAACAAATCACTTTAAGTAGTAGTGCTAATCCTGCAACTGGCCGTGGATTCATGACAGTTTGGGCTAAGTGTTCATTCCTGCACCTCGCATCTCCAGTTGGGGTGTTTACAGCTGCATCACCTGTCACTGGGCAACGCGAAAGTAATGTTTATTTAAAATAAATTAATCTGTTTTACTTCTTGGTATTTATACTGTTTAATTTTCTTGCCTGTATTTGTATTTCCATATCCTTTCACACTGGTATTCAGTGTCCTACAGATCCATGCATGGACCCCAAACCACCATCAAGGACTGAATTATGAGCAATCAAACCATTATTCAATGTCTAAGTACATTTCACACACTGAAATATTTGTACTAAAAAACGATCTCCACATATCTATTAAAGAGGTCAGCCAATCGAAAACAGCTGTTGCATGCGCCATGACTACGCTGGTAGGGGAGCATTATACCCGTGTAGCTGCAACATTTTTGCACAGGCTCTACTCGTGTATCCTCGCTTCCCTCTCCTCTGACAGCCTACTCACCTCTTATATTATTCAGGTCAATTTAAAGCAACACTAGAGAACTTTTTGTAATTTAAAATAATGTTTTGCGAGTTTGCCAGATCGGGTAGTGGATCTGTAGTTCCAATGAGACATAATGGGACAATTCCGCTTTTAACCTGTAGGGGGACCGAAGCGGGAAAAATTCCTTAGTGTTGCTTTAAGGATGGGATGTATTCGGGATGAATGTCTTGGTCAAGTGAATGGGGCGGGGGGGATAATAAAAATTAAAGTTCACAATTGCAGGTGCGTGCCATTTTAATCCCTTGCTCCTGTCCAGCTCACGTTCCCTCTGCTCTCCATGTGGCCCCCGCCTCCTCCCCTATCTAATGTTTCTGTTGACAACAGTCTGCTGTGGCTCTTGGAAACGTTTTAACCTCCATGGGCTCAGTCAATGATCTATTTCAGCAAGTTGTAATTCCTTCTAGATGGCTAAATAAATGCACCATTTTACGTGTTTTCATATAAAAAGTTACACCACTTCTTGCAGACGTTGGACAGATGTGGTGAAGCATAAAGAAGCATTTGTAATAAAAATGTAAACAAAGCTGCTTTGGGCTTTGCAGATCATCTGTAACGATTCTTAGGCCCTATCTTGCCCCCGGCGCAGCACAAAGCCCAACGCAAGTGTCTGCTAGTTTAAGACCGACCTGTCAGTTTACCGTCCAGTGACTGCGTTGTTTAAATAGCAAATGCACCTTTTCACATCTGAGCACCCATGGGCGTGCTGGTCTTACAGGGAGGTGGGTTCTGCTGCATTCTTGGTGTGTTGCTATCTTAAGACAGCGGAAAGTGATTGCTCCATTGACTAACAGAAACCTGGTCTAAAGTCAATAACGCAGCATTTCCTTGTTATTTTAACAGAGGGTTAGTAAAATGTGCCTAGACTCGTGCACCACACGCACACTATGCTTGTTACACACACACGCAGCAAAACATTAAAATTAAAAATATTACGGTGCAAATCCGCCATCATAATAGCAATTCGCCAAGGTACAAACGCTCAAAATAAAAGGCATGTTGGGTGGAATTAGGCAACTAGCCATTAGCCGCAGAGGTCGGTTTCTCCACCCTCAGCCATTTCCCGATGTACGCAGTCTTCCCAAAGCAGAGGGAGCCTAGGCTCTGTGCTGCTGTTGTCTGATCCATTCAAATCCTGTTCAGTTGGCCTTTGTCGCCCCTAGTTCTTGGCCTTCTGCTTGGTTTGTCAGGGTCATAATTGTAGCAGGTCTCGCTGACACTGTGGGTCACCCTTGGCACAAATCACAGCCAAGACAGACTAGCGTCACTGTGTCCACTTTCGGACACCACTCACTGCTATTGGCCATATCCGGACGGACTTTCTGGTCTTTTTGCAGTACTTTACATTTCCGATCATAACCAAAATATTAACAGAATTGATGTCTTCCTATCTAACAATCTACGTATGAATTGTCCTATGTGTACATGGACATTTAGATGTCTAATTTGTACATGAAATGAGGGAAAGACGTAGAAACTCTTGGGCGATGAATTTCCCTCCTCTATTTTTACTTAACAGGACAGTAAGGAGCTCTTATTGCATAGGTCAGAGTTGTTGAAGCATGGTATTTTATTGGAAAGGACAGAAGTAAGATCCGGTAGTTTTGACAGCATTGATGGGACTTTCGTTAACTAACGGTCTGTAGCGGTGTCCGGTTATGGCCAAGGGTAGCGAACGGCTGATTCATCGGCAATAGAGTACTTTAGTTGGCTCTTGTAAAGTAAAAGCTAAAGTAACAAGTTAACACTATATACCGTTATAAAGGTAAGAAGTCACAAAATAGTTTTACACCATTAAATTAACTTAAAACATAAATAGATAATTTGTGTTCGTCTTTTAACAGATATTTTGATAGAACGTTAGCCAATAGGTCTCCAAACGTGGACACAGTGACGCTATTCACAAGCAACCCTCTTTATCTACGACTGCTCCCCACTTTCAACAATAATTCACAAACTTTAACCGTGTAGTTTGGGCTGCCCAAGCACACTCCTGTAGCTCACAGCTTTTAACAATGAACAAATAAACATTTTCTCACAGCGCACCATTCGTACCGTATGTTGTGTGTGTCATCTGAGATCCAGCGCGCTACTGCATATAAAGGGAGAGTGTAATTAGACCAACAAGAACCAGCTGTGTCAATTAACTCACATCACACTGCTCTCATGAACCATCCCCACACCTCTCCCTGCAGCTGAATGCACACATCCACTACTATAGAGTGGATGAACTTGCATGATTCTTACACTTTTTGAGGTTTTAACCACATGGGTATATGAGATTATAGTCAGTCGCTTTGGATAAAAATAGAAATTATGTTAATTGTAACGTTTGAACTCTACTGATGAAATATGTTAAAGTGGCTGTTCTCGACATTCAGGACAGACAAATATTTTCTATTTAAAGACATAGTGGAGTGATGGGGTTCTGAAGCATCATGCAACTGTTAAAAAAATCAATAGTGATTTTAATAATGGAAAGTAAAAGTAAAAATTAAGTCAGTCTATTTGGAATAAAGAGAAAAAGTGAGGAGTTGGCAGGTCCAGGAATAGCTACTATTGTATGGCCCTAGACTCCCTAAATTATGTAAAAATGTCATAAGCATTAATGAGACATAAACTTTTCATATTTCTTATGGCTTTTTCCAAATGTGCTCCAAAGCAAATAAGAATTTTAAGTTTTGCGTTGATAGTAGAAATGCACCGATTACAATTTACTAGGCCAATTACGATTTTTCATTGAGTGTGACCTGCCGATGGTGATTTTAGCTGATTTAATTTTTTCTAACCACATTACAGCGCACACATGGATTTTCTATCTTTTCTTTAATAATTTTATTTACATTTTGCATAGAACTTAGACAAGTTTTTAAAAGATGATTGATTGCTGTAAAATAGAACTATATCAATTACTCCTGGTGTTGGAAATTCACACACATCTAAAGTGCAATGTTATGGAAGAACCATTTCCTTCTTTTCACATCCAATATCCAACTAAAAAATTTGTATATTTAGCAAACTAAACTTCTATATGAAAACAGGTAATGCATTTGTACAAAAGGCCGTCAATAAGAGCATGTCAATAGCGCAGAAACGCGCTTCATCCCGCTCACCCCACCCGGTGGAAAGGTCTGAGAAAGAAAATAAGACTTTCTGTCCGAGGGATAACTAGCCAGTGGAGATTGCTTGTGTGCGTCCTTGAGAACTGTAAGTTGTGTAACTTAAGTTGTCAGTTCATTGTTAGCTGGTGATTTAGTTGTTTGTGTTCTTCACCTGTTAGCTAGGTTGCCTTTGGCTTTTATTTCAATAGAAACACCCTTGTTCACGTTTGTATTTTAAGTGCATTATTTACATGCTACAGTAGTCTCATTGTACCAAGATTATGTAATTAATAGTGGGTTTATTGTTATCATTTGCTAGCCTAAATGTAATCCCAATGCATTGCGTATGTTAGCCGTTACAACATTATTTATTTACAGCATTTGACCGGAATAAAGTCAACGTATGTCAGCCTTACCGGCCGGTCGCCGGTCACAGCCAATCACGTGAAAATCGTCCGATTCCAGTGACCAGCTGGTCAATAGTGCATCTCTAGTTAATGGCATTTTATTTGGACGAGATATGCAAAAGTTTGTTTTTGGGTTGCCAGCTACACAAATTTGTGCATTCCTAATTTGCACATTTTTTAACCAAGCAAAATTATTTTATGAACCTTTGATTAGATCCATCTGAAGATTCTGTTTACTAAGTTGCAGGCAGATTGGGAGAAAACCCCAGGGGAAGTTAAGAAAAGTAGGTTTTGCATATTTCTGCGATTTCCTAGGTCGTATAGGCGTGGCTTACGGTATATAATGTAGCTCCATTCAGGATATAAGCGTGGGTATAAGGTTTTGAAAGTGCATGGGATTTATAGGGTAATGATTATTCGGGTAGTTCTGCCTGTGTTTTGGATTCAGACTCCGTAGCCATGGTTACCAGCTGACGTTTGACCGTCTCTTAGTCCTTACCTACGTCCTGCGCATGTGCGACTCCCAGCAGCAATGTGCAGTATGACAACAAGATGGCGATTTTTTTTGACAATGAAACCATGCAAACCTTTTCAGGACGCAGAGCTAAGATCAAGAAATACACTTCAGGGAGAAAAAAATACCACAGTTAACATTTACACACAATAGAAACGTGATTGTTTACACCAAGGGCAATAAAGACAACATAGATAAGAGTACGATCATAGAGGAGACAGGAAAAGAAGAAGAGGAATTTGCCTCTTAAATCTTTGCCAACGATTAAACACCGGAACTAGTGGCTCAGGAAGTAACAGCGGTGCAGAGATGTGACACTTTGCATAAATGTCCTCCCACAGCACAACTCACATAAATATAGCTGATATTTTTATCTATACCATATGGAGGCGGATGAATTTCAGCTCTGGGAAAGGAGGTTCCTGAACACAAGGAACATCCATCTACACCGTCAATGTAACAAAGAAATACACAGGCTAAGACAACTTTTCTCTCATGTCTGTGTGCACGCCTAGTTTTTCAGATGAATTAAGATTTTAAAGAGTCACTCTATTGAACAATGTTAAAATTGGGTTTTTGTTATTGCATTCTGTACAAAAGACAAAAACCAGAGCTTGAACATACACCACTTAAAGGCCTCCAGCATTTAAAATTGTACTTTTTTTTGCAGTGCGGTCAGTTAATTTCAATGGCATTTCTGTGTCGTATGTGGTTAAGTCTGTGCAAATCTTTTACGTCAATTTTGATGAAGACAAGTGAAATCTGCGACAAATCACAGGAAGCTATTATTAGATACGTTACACCATCCACTTTTATGTAACCCACTTTATAAACGGCTAGACAAAAAACAACATGAGTTCAGTATGCCTTTGTTAGATCACACTTACACTCTCTTCCTCATGTCTACACACCCGGTCTCACGGCAGTTCAGGACATGGTCACGTTATTTAGATTTACTGATTCGTGTACAGATCACAATTTTCTTGTTTATTACGTGTACAAGCAAAGACTTTCAAACGTGACCATTTCACAAACTGCCATGGTACTGGGCTGGTCTGGGGGACGCAACAATGGAGAAATGAAACGCCATTCGCCGGCCACAACAACGGGACGGTTGTGATTAGGAAGAGAATAACGCAGAAAGGAACTGCAACACGCGGGACGCGAACCCCGGTCTCAGGGGTGCAAGTCCTTTGTTGTTTTAGCCCTCTACCACACTGTGAGGGTTTCCAACTTCCAGAGTCGGAAATCTAACTTGAGAGAGCATTCCATTTGAAGTTTCCAACTTGGAAATTCTAACTTTTGAATACAAAAAACTACTATTAGCTCCGTAGACTCCAGCCCCGTCTCGCATCCTGTCCGACCATGGTCGGGAAGCAGAAGCAGGAAAAGCTAACAGTACTATAAGCTATGTTATTAAGTTTCCTTTTGGGAAATCTAAGCAAATTTAATTCTTCTGGTAAACAGTTCCGCAGTGTAGCCATAGAATGTATCATTTCAATCAGGAGAGACATGTTTGCAGATATGCAAATAAGATTTATTGTACAGCTCAAGTAAAATGTACAAAGATTAGCGATTAGACTCCATTGCTATACGAATCTTTCGTATATGCAGTATATACACTCACCGGCCACTTTATTAGGTACACCTGTCCAACTGCTCGTTAACACTTAATTTCTAAGCAGCCAA
>NC_048415.1:27901218-27917057 GCF_013103735.1 Etheostoma cragini
GTTCTGAAGGCAAAAGGGGGTCCAACCCGTTACTAGCATGGGGTACCTAATAAAGTGGCCGGTGAGTGTATATATGTAGGGGTAGAGAACCATCAGACCCCCGATGGCATCTAGACACTGGTGGGGGCCACAAAGGAGTCAAAGACCAGACCAAAGGAGGCTTCAGACCGGTCTGCTGGAGGAGATGACTGGTAAGTAAACACAAACAACACAATGTGATTGGTTATTATTATGTATAAGTTTACTTATGGTATCTTTAGACCTACAATTTCCCAACTAGAAGACATTTATTGACTCTTTTCTGTCTGAATTTTGACATACTTTATTTTGCCGATAGCAAAAAGAGTACAAGCTGCTGGGGATGTGGCAACCGTTGCCACCCGGGGAGCTGGTAGACATAAGTGAGAAATTAATGAACATGCACATTTTTACACTTGCACCATTCAAACCACTTCTGTGGTCAACTTCCCTTTACCACCGTAGGGTTTTATCTGGAGGCTGTGTGTGTATGTGTGTGTGTGGTACTAGCAGGGGTCTTGCCTCAGGCCACATTATAGCTCCTTATCACATGTGATCTTTCAGTAATAGCAGGCCTTGTAGAAGCTAATCACAGCATCTCTCTAATGATGTCTCCATTGATCCAAGTCCGCACAGCTATTTTGAGAAGAACTGCGGCTTCTCCGCCACCCTCCTCTACTCTTGTCTCTGTCTTTACAAGGTGCCATTAGTTGAGGTTGAGCCTGTGAGATGAGTGTGGCTGGGTTAAAAGTGGATCTGGGTACATGATGAGGAAAATGCCTGGGTTAATTGAAGGCCGCGTCTCTGGCTTTGGTTTCACAATGAGCCCTGCTGGGCTGGTGAAGGTCTGTGGTTCAACTCTCAACAACTGATTCTCTGGAGTTTATTTTTACACTTATGCTAAACCAACAGCAAGACAATGGACCGCCTTGCTATCTATCTTATCCGGAACCAAATCTATTCACTCGCTGTTAGCCCTCTAACAGCAGGGAAGCAAATCCAGTTCAACCACAGTGCTTTAATTAACTCATCTTTTAATATTCCCACTTGATTCTTTAAAGATGTTTCTTGTCATAAAAAAACAATTTACTCACGAAAGTAACTGAGGTCTGAACACAGTGACATTACTACAATGAAGCTGGTTTGGGATATTTACTATTTACTTTGTACAATGGACAGTGTGAGTTGTAGTCTTACCGTTCATTTGTTGTCTCTGCTAAATAAGTTTGACCACCCAGGGGTTTGTCTGTCTTCTTTGTAGAAATGTCTGATCTGAGCTTTATACACACACATACATATGTATAAATAGTACATGGTGGGGTTTGAAAGTTTGGGTACCCCAGGTAAAGATTTGTATTAATGTTCACAAAGAAGCAAAGAAAAGATGGATTTTAAGGTATATCCTTAGATTTTCAATTATGTTGAGGTCAGGAGATTGTGAAGGCCATGACAAAACCTTCAGTTTACGCCTCTCGATGTAATCCACGGTGGATTTTGAGGTGTGTTTAGGATCATTATCCATTCCGTTTCCATTGTCGAAGCCATCCTCACTTCAACTTCAGCTTTTTCATAGATGGCATCAAGTTAGCATCCAACATTTGCTGAAATTTTGAATCAATTTTTCCTTCCCTTTTTCCTACTCGTGAAATATTCCCTGTGCCACTGGCTGCAATACAACCACAAAGCATGATTGATCCCTCCCCCCATGCTTAACAGTTGGACAGAGGTTCTTTTCATTAAATTCTGTGCCCTTTCTTCTCCAAACGTAACTTTGCTCATTCCGACCAAAAGTTCTATTTTGACCTCATTTGTCCACAGAACTTGTTTCCACAATGCATCAGATTTGTCTAAATGTTAATTTGCAAACTTCAAATGCTAATTTTTGTGGCAAAGACGTAGAAGAGGTTTTCTTCTGATGACTCTTCCGTGAAGAGCATATTTGTACAAGTATCTCTTTATAGTTGAATGTTGTACCACAACTCCAGTGTCTGCCAAGTCTTTCTGGATGTATCCTACAGTCAAACGTGGGTTTGGACTTGCTTTTCTCATAATCCTGCAAGCTGTTCTGTGTGATATTTTTCGTGGATTTACAGATCTTGCTTTAACTTCCACTGTTCCTGATGATTGCCATTTCCTAATTACACTCGAAGAGATGATATTGGCATCTGAAAACGCTTTGCTATCTTCTTATAGCCTTCTTCTGCTTTGTGAGCGTCAACTATTTTCACAGTTTTCTAGACAACTTTTTAGAAGAACCCATGGTGCTAATTGTTGGGGCAAGGTCGGATGAGTCTGGGCATTTAAAACCTTAAGATTGACATCACCTGGTCTTTCCAGATTGAGAACAATCCATGACACTTTCAGTTCTCAGCTTTCCAAAGGGAACGGTGCATGCTAGAAACTCTGCAGGGGTAGACGTTTGCAGACGCCATTATTTTGTTTTCTGTTATTTGAAAATGTAAATGATGGAAATAAAATCTAACTTTTTGTGACATATTATACATGAGTCCAGTCTGTCATTTGATGCCTTTTAGAGATTTTTCCATCTTTTCTTGGCCTCTTTATGCACATTAATTACCTGGGGTGCCCAAACTTTTCAACCCCACTGTACATATACCGCGTGTACATACATATGTATATATGTGTACAAACCCGATTTCAAAAAAGTCGGGACACTGTACAAATTGTGAGTAAAAAAGGAATGGAATGATTTACAAATCTCATAAACTTATATTTTATTCACAATAGAATATAGATAACATATCAAATGACAAAAGTAAGACATTTAGAAATGTCATCCCAGATATTGGCTCTTTTTGGATTTCATGAGAGCTACACCACAAAAAAGTTGTGACAAGTAGCAGTAAGAGGCCGGAAAAGTTTAAATGACATATACGGAACAGCTGGAGGACCAATTTGCAACTCATTAGGTCAATTGAAAACATGATTGGGGATAAAAAGAGCCTCTTAGAGTGGCAGTGTCTCTCCAAAGTCAAAATGGGCAGGGGATCACCAATTCCCCCAATGCTGCAGCGGAAAATAAGGGAGCAATATCAGAAAGTAAATCTCAGAGAAAAATTGCAGAGTTTAACATTATCATCATCTACAGTGCATAATATCATCCAAAGATTCAGAGAATCTGGAACCAGCTTTGTGCATAAGGGTCAAGGATGGAAAATAAATAAATAAAAATAAAGGATTAATTATTACAACATTATAAAACCATACTGGATGCCCGTGATCTTTGAGCCCTTGGATGGCACTGCATCACATGCAGAAATGCTACTGTAATGGAAATCACAACATGGGCTCAGGAATGTTTCCAGAAAACACCGTACCATTTACCGTTGCCGGCTAAAACTCTACAGGTCAAAAAAGAAGCCTCATCTAAACAGGATCCAGAAGTGCAGGCGTTGTCTTTGGGCCAAGGCTGATGTAAAATGGACTGTGGCAAAGTGAAAAACTTTTCTGAAGTCAGATAAATCCAAAAATGACATTTGTTTTGGAAAACTGGGACAGCATGTCCTCTGGATTAAAAAGTACATGGACAACCCAAGTCATCATCACCGCTCAGTTCAGAAGCCTGCATCTCTGATGGTATGGGGTTGCATTAATGTGTGTGACATGGTCAGCTTACACATTTGGAAAGGCATCACCAATGCTGAAAGGTATATCCAAGTTCTAGAGCAGCATATGCTCCCATCCAGATGTCGTCTCTTTCAGGGAAGACCTTGCATTTTCAAACATGACAATGCCAGACCACATACCGCATCAATTACAACATCATGGCTGAGTAGAAGAAGGATTTAGGTACTGAAATGGCCAGCCTGCAGTCCAGATCTTTCACCCATAGAAAACATACGGCGCATCATAAAGAGGAAGATGAGACAAAGAAGACCTAATTTTTAAGACAGTTGAGCATCTAGAAGCCTGTATTAGACAAGAATGGGACAACATTCCTATTCGTAAACTTGTCTCCTCAGTCCCTAGACATTTGCAGACTGTTATAAAAAGAAGAGGGGATGCCACACAGTGGTAAACATGGCCTTGTCCCAACTTTTTTTAGATAAATTGATGCCATGAAATTGGAAGTCAGCTTAGTTTTCCCTTAAAATTATACATTTTCTCAGTTTCAACATTTTATATGTCATCTATGTTGTATTCTGAATAAAACGTTGAAATTTGAAACTTCCACATCATTGTGTTCAGTTTTTATTCACAATGTGTACAGTGTCCCAACTTTTTTGGAATCGTGCGTGTGTGTGTGTGTGTGTGTGTGTGTGTGTGTATACATATACTGTTAAACCACAACAATCATAACCAAGTTGTAGATAAAGGGAATTATGCTTTAATTTGATTTACCTACAATAAGTTGTAACATTGAATTGGCCCCTTTAAGAATTTGAACATGAATTGTTCTAATGGGGCATAGAGTAAATTACATGAATTCACATTAAAATTACAACTGGTCCAGACATGTTGAACAAGTCATGGAATAAGATGCCTTCATCAAAATAAGTTAGGAGTTTACATATGCTAGAAACATTTAATGAAATAAAAAAATTAAGAGAAGTATAACGAGATCCAGACACCAAGATGCAATTCATAGCTGGAGTTTTACCGTCCCCAGGGAAACAGAGAGGAACAATGATCAGGGCTTTCAACAAGAAAGATAAAATAAGATGAGCCTTTGTTGCCTCCTACAGGAGAAAATCGCCTCTGGCAGTTGAGACAATAAATAATGACATTCCCCCCTACCTTCTCCCACACTCACAGAAGAAAGAGAACCCACTGCACATCATCCCCTTCATATTGCACGTCACTGCACCCAGATTGCACATTTCCCATTTAAACATGCTTTGATCAATGACCTATGTAATTCCCAATGCCCAAATGCACAATTACACACTGCCGTATTAAATTAAAAAAATATTGCACATAACCCTTACCCATAATAGTAAGTACCACAAATATTACCCATGCTTAAACTCAGAACTAAATACACACTCATCTCTTATTATTCAGTCATTTACCAGGGGGTGTAACACGTTTGGGCATGCTCAGAAACCCTCAGACAATGTATAATTCCCTCGAAGCGCAGGCAAACACAAGTGGCTTTCTTGTTATTGGTTTACTTAAAGCTTTTCTCCCAATCCACCGTGACACAATAAATGAGAAAATGCATAGACCATGTTATCGTAACGCATGAGGAATAACGTTTTTCCAACATAAAACAAAGAAAAACAAAACGAGATACCTCACTGGCTACATGCCAATGTTTTCCCAACATTTAAATAAGTTTAAAGGTATTGAATTCAATCAAGTTACATTACAAAAAACTCTGAAGCTCTTGACCAGAGTTGGGCTTCCGATTTCCCGGATGCGTTATGAATGGGTTTCATTTCTAAATAAATTGTTGCATTTCAACACTATGTGTCATTGCAAGTAAGTAGAGTTCTGCAGTTAATGCAGTCGGGTATACAATGCTAATCTATGAGCCTAAATTGATACATTCATCACCGTTTATTCATACACATATTTATTGCATTTGTGAAATTAATTCCTCCAAAACTGGAGCGTACACACTTAGAAATGGGTAGTTAGTCTGTGTAGAGGCCATATACCTCCCAATAGAAATGTCTACATGTGAACTTGAAACACATTTACGTCATATAAACATACAAATACAAAATGTCTGTTTGGAGCTGTACAATCTAAGAATATAAAATCCACAGAACACTTAAAGGTCATGAAGCTCCATTCAGATTTAGCAATTTTATGATGAATTGGTCTTGCATTGGCTTCGGGGATGCTGGTCCTGTATTTACTTGGTATCAGATCGATATTACATTTTGCAGAATCAAACACCACAACCTACCAGATTTTGCCACAATCTCTTTAAGGCTATCATATTGTCAATGTCAAACTTTAAATATGTTCCCCTCTCTGCTGCTATTGTTGTCATTTTAGTATGAACTAGACAGATCACTTCACCTACTCGGGCTACTCCAGGACACTCAGTGCAGCTAACCACCTGATCGGCACTATGCAGTGGGGGTCCAGTTTATTCCAGTACAGTTATCCATTCACACCTACAGTCCCTGGAATGCATCGGCCTCGATCATCGGCATCCCTCATCGCTGCTAGGACTCTGTCTCCAACTAGCCTTATTATGTTTCTATTGCATAGTCATAGTCAATATTTTATCATGATCTACTGCACTGTTATTTCTCTGCATTGTTCATTCTTCACTTGTTCACCTTTTCATCATCATTACACACAGTCTACAACGGTCTCTCACCTTGTCATGGTCATTGCATTTCTGTGAGTGATTTTTAATTTAAATTTTTTAATTTAAATTTTCCTTTTTTTTTTAGGAGTGTGTTATGTTTGTTGTGTTATGGTTGTCTTGCTACTGGATGCCTAAAATTTCCTTATGGATAAATAAAGTATCTATCTATCTATCTATCCATCTATCCATCCATCCATCCATCCATCCATCCATCCATCCATCCATCCAGCTGCACAACACACCAGCTTGCCCGGTGCATAAGGTAAAAGGCCAGGACTTCAACTCCCGCTGGATCCGTCAAGGCAAAAGAACAGTTCATGTCATCTGACAAAATATCCATCCACACATTTAAAAATTAAGTGTCACATTTGACCTGTGTTCTCATCTATTCAGTGTTTAAAGACGACTGTTTTTATGGATTACGGCTCATGTTGCCAGTTTCTGGGCGCTTCTCCAAACTGTAACAATGTTTGCATTCCGTCATCGTCCCCTGTGGATGACACAATTACTGTAAATTCTATAATACATCACACCGGCAATATGTCATCCAAAGAAGGCTCTCGTGACCACGGACCTTTCTGGGGGGAAATAATCCCCCATCCCTAACCCTAACCGTGCAAGCAGCACGGCGCAAAACTTTAAACAAACTTTCTATTTGTAACGCTGTGCTGAAAAGTTGCTGTGTAATTAGTGGTTCCACCAACAATAAAGCAAATAACGATCTCTGATTTCTTCCCCTGCCATGTCCAAAAAAAGATCTCAACAGAAGGGCTTTATGGCTCCAAGAATAAATAAAGGAAGCTATGGGATTAGCTTTAGTTGAAGGGACTGGGACACAAAGCAGAGCTGTAGCCTAGCGGCTAGCCTCCTGTGCACTAAAGCCACCTGTCAATCAACATGACCACGCCCTTAATTATGCAGAACTTTAAAGCTATAGTGCGTAGTCTCCTTCCTGAGGATTTCTAAGTAATGACAGCTAAACTCTCTCACCTAAAGACTCATCAGAAGAGGTAATAATCTGTGAAAGTCACAGGATGTCATTTTCTGAACATAGCCATAGTGAGAAATACAGAGAGCGTTGTGTAGAGTCTTAATTAGCTTTGTAGCAACTCATTTGGCAATGGCTTGAATGTAACGGATGTTCAGTATTGCAAAAAAAGTCATGCACTAAAGCTGTAAGGTTGAATATAAGTTAATCGAGGGATAACGCCACCCTTACAGTTGTCGTGTTGTAAGTTATAGACAACAAAACCCCGTTTTATACTTGGCTGTGAACATGTTAAATCCTGCTGTAAAGTTGGTTATTTTAACATGGTGGGTCTATGTGGACTTACTCACTTTTGGAGCCAGCCTTAAAGGGTAACTACAGTTTTTTTTCAAACTGGACCCTAATTTCCAATGTTTCTGTGCCCGAGTGACTTATGTGAACAACAATCTTTGACATCGGTCCAGTATTAAGCAAGAAGCGGGGAAAGATTTGTGCTTTTGCATGCACGCAAATTCAAAATAAAATGTATCCCATCTGAGTTCACTGACATTTGGAGAATGCTCGTACCATTACGAGAATAAACTGAATTTGTTAAGAATGAAGTCCCTGTTATGGTTTTTTATTTTGTTCTGTTTCCTGTTTTATTGTGATAGTCTGTTTCTCTGTCTTCCCTTGTCCCTGTCTTGTTTTACATCCTGCCTTGTGTTTTCCCTCCTTTGTGATTGTCTGACCCACCCTGATGTGTTTCACCTGTCTCTTGTTTCACCTCGGTACCTTTTGTAATAAGACTGTGTTGTCTTTATCTAGTGGCGGATTATTGTCCTGTGTAGGGCGTTTAGGGGGAGTTGTGGTTTTGCTGTGTTTCCTTGTGGGTTTAATGTCTTAGTGTTTCTTGGCGATTTTATTCATTTATTTCTTTGTTTTTTTGAACTTGGTTTTGCCTGCCTGTTTTCCTCGGGACTTTCTTGTTTATTTTGCACAGTTTTATGATTAAGTCCTCAAAACCATCCAACGCCTACCCATTTCTGCAGTTCGGGTCCACAATTCTTGGAACCACTCTTATAGATTGTTACAGATCTGGACAATCACAGTATTTCAAGAAAAACACCCACCTGCACAGTGTGCTGTGCATTACGGCATTGCTCTGTAGTCATTGTAGTATCAGTAGACAGTGTTTCTTACTGAAACATTAAAAGTCTCCTTAAGCGTTGTATTACACGCGCTTGGTCGGGACTATTGGCGTCCTTTTTGACGCTGTTAGGTTAAGAAAAAGCTTATGGGTGGGATTACGGTTCCCTTACTCATGAGACGGTTGGATTTAGGAAAAGGTTGTGGAATTGAACACAGCTCTTCCTAGGGCTTGTTAAAGCCTCTATGGTGTTACTTTGTGATTCCTCCAAACGACACATGAATGTACATAAATTTCCTCAGTAGTGTGTCACATGTACAAACTAGTGCTGTCAGTTAAATGTGTTGTAAACAGCGTTAATGTATCCCATTTTAATGGCGTCAATTGTTGTCATCGCGAGCTTGACGTTCTTTTTGGCCTTTTTTTCCACATGCTGTTGCAATATAACGTTAGAAAAACTACACCACCACACCGGATCTAGCTTGACCGGAAACAAAACAAGCACGCCACACACACGCGCCGTTTGGGCTTGCGAGCTGGCCAAAGAGTAGTAACGTAAGGTTTTGAGTGGTTGGCGAGCGCGAGACACCGAAATGGAGGCTGTTAAGTTTCTAAATGGAAAGTTTAATTTTTATAAGTTGGTGTGTGCAGTGTCCCCGTCCACCCACTTGATGGACAAGCACACAGCCCATGCCAATTCTTATGGATGGATAAATGTAAATGTTTTTAATAAAAAATATTTGCACAGAGCAAGCCGCATTTGCCAACAATTGGCTGGCACTACGCCCTCTGGGGACTGGGAGCAGCAGCAGCATCATCATATGTAAGACCACAGGGAGTCTGCGCAGACTACTTTTCCTTGAGCTCCACCCGAGATGAGCTATATACATCGGAGTACAGAAAGCTCCTAATAACAGTTACATTTTATCGTTGCACAACACACTTGGAAGCAATACGTTGGCTCAAGTCATCAGTTATAAAATGACCAATCAGGTGTACTATGTCGCATTTTATCTCCTTTCTTATTTTAATCTAAATATCTTATATTTGCTGTGTTTAATCTCTATGTCTGCCGGTGTTTAATCAAAAGTAAACAGACTTTGTATGTGTGAACGTAATGCTGGTGTTTATCAGTCTTTATTTTATTACTGACTTGTTACTATTAGGGTTTCATTACAGGTGAACAGTGATGGTTTCTCCGGCTCTGTCTCTATTACTATGACAACAGTGCCTCCCCATGGCTGCTTGGCAGTCTTGTCTAAAGTACTTGAAAGCAATACTTGAATATATTATCTTTTATTTTATATATTGCTTATATTTTTAAACATGTTTTCAATTGCTTTTTTATGTCTGGCACATGGTTCAGAATTTACAATAAAGTTGACTTGACATAGATCTTGGCCCAGAATGCTGCGGACCGCGGTGCCCTTGCAAAACAGTAGAACTTGTTTTGGTGAACATTTGCACATAGGAATGCAAAAAGGGCTTTAGTCAACATTCTGTATTTGTGTTTTTCGACAGTGGGCACATCTGGAGACACATGTACTCATGTGAACCAAACTCTAGTTTATTTTTTATTGCTTGAGCCCATTTTTCAAAACTCTACACACTTAGCCCATGACTTTATCCACGATGTGCACAACACTGTGGAGTTACAGAACTTGTTAACAGACACACATTCAAAACAGAATAGTCAGTCTGGTGCCTGTCAAACACTTCTGATTGCAATTTTAGCTGAAAGACTAAGCAGGTTCCTTGTTCAAGACTTGTTAGTGTACACATGCTATACAGTATACAGGGAAAGCTCAAAGGATTTCTGTAAATAAAGAAACACATAACAACAAATAAGAATGAAACAGTTACACATTGTACTCTTACACAGTGAACAGGTAGAAGAGCAAAGATAATAATACTGTATGTCCAGGTGAGATGTCTGAGGTTACATACAGTTCAAAAAATGGGAAAATACTTCCTTTACCATAGTAAAACTGTGCACTTATGCTTTTCACAAAGTAATGGAGGTGTAAGCATTGGGAACCCCACATTTATGTGTATTTACCGTATAAATGATGCAGGTTCATGGCAAGAGAAGACCTCCAATGTGTTGATAAAAAAACTGGTAAAACTTCTGAATTATGTTCCTTTAGTTTTTAACATTTCTAGTAATAACATAAATTACATACAAAATGAAAATGTATTAACATAGTGTAGGTAAGCAAACTAAGGATTTTCATTTATTCTTGTGTACCTTGGTTACTGGTATAAAATAAAAATAAAATATTTTTACTTTTTTCTTGAAGAAAATATTGTTTGGGTAAAGTCACTTAAATTATTCAACTGTAAACATAAAAAGAAAGTATTTTCTGTCTTGGTGTTTGATGCTAGTGTTTTTACTGTGTGTTCAGAGTGACAGTGTGTGTTATCTCATTGTGTGGTGCACTGAGCCGGTTTTGAGACGTGTGTTAAAAGTTGTGCTGCTTGGAATGAGTTGATGATGTGATGATGAGATGATGTGAACTGTTTAGTTCAGGTGACTGTGGGTAGTGCAGACTGTAGTTATGGTTTGTTCAGGTGGCTGTTGGTAGTCCAGACTTTAGTTTTGGTTAGTTCAGGTGCCTGTTGGTAGTGCAGACTGTAGTTATGTTTAGTTCAGGTGACTGTTGGTAGTGCAGACTGTAGTTATGGTTAGTTCAGGTGACTGCTGGTAGTTCAGAATGTAGTTATGGTTAGTTCCGGTGACTGTTGGTAGTGCAGACTGTAGTTATGGTTAGTTCAGGTGACTGTTGGTAGTGCAGACTGTAGTTAGTTTTGCACACGTGGTTTCAGTTGTGACCACTGTTCTTTAGCAAAAAAAAAACAGTGTACGCCCTATTCACCCGGGACTACTATTCCCTGGGTACCTCTAGTAACTTGTCAAAATTACAGAGGGTGTCTCTGATCTTAATCTTGCACGATACGGCCATGTGTGTAATGTGTTAAGTAAAAATTCCACCGCAAATTAAAGACCATTTTTCATACTTAAGCAATTGCACTTTTTCAATTGAGAAAAAAACAAAAAGATACAAGTCACGGTTTTCCCAGCCGTTCTAAGGTTTAGGTGCAGCACCTAAGCCAGATAAATGTAACTACAGGATTTTTAGACACAGATTTGGGAATAATAAATTGTTTATTTATTTTCTGCTCTAGCAACATTATAGGCATAGACATAACACAATCCAAAAAGATGTTAAAAAAAGACAAACCAAGAGACGCCAAATGAGCACAGACACCCAAAACAACCCCTAAAAAAACAAAAACGACCCAAAAGAGATAAAATCAAAGAGACAAAAGTATGGGAAAATAGCATTTAAAACACATTTTCTTGACGAAGGATGTCAGATACGCACAGCTAAGTCTTCCACAGAGCTAGGGAAAACACTGCTACTGCTGTGACTCCTGGAGCGACTGCCTCCAAAGACACTGCAACAAGCAGAGGGGATGGAACGGAACAGAGGAAGAGGGAGGGATACAATCAAACTTGACGTGATCAATACAATTTTATTTAAAATAATCTTTAAACATGGTCTCAGTGCCCTTTACAATTGCAGAACATTTCAAAATGACTTAAGATTTATTTGGGGCTTTTCCCTTTCTTCTTTGTTAGAAAGAGAGTCGCATCAGATTTGCAGCGGCCCTTTGCTGCATTTTTTCTCTCTCTCTCTCTCTCTGTCTCTCACACGCTCTTTCCTTCCATATTTAGACAAACAAAAAAAGGCTCATTTGTTAGTCAGCGATGTGTTTAGTTAGGTTATGTATCAACAGTGCCTTTCTAGAGAAAAAAATGCTGATTTCATATTCATGACTTTTTGTTTTGTGGGATTCATTATAATACTAAAACAAAATGACAGACTCACATTGCCATAGAATGACTACTTCCATGAAAATAAGTATCAAAATAATGTCCGTTTGTGGTCAAAAAAGAACATTAATCCATCCATCTATCTATTCAGGATTAAAAACTGACAGTGAAACTCAGATCCTTGGTGGAGGCGGTGACAGGGGAGATGAGGAGTTGTTTGACGCTATTTGATGACATCACTCAGCTGGAGGGGCCTCAGATGGTTCACGATTAACTGGATCAATAAAAGAGAAGAAAACAGTTGAGTGATAATAGTCTAATCTTGTTTCATATAAATTACATCAATTGCAAAAATATAAAGATACGGTGCATTCCAGTCCTTTTTCACGTTCTTGCTTTTTCAACAGAGAATGTGCTTTTGTAAAAATGGAAATGCAAAGCTCCTGAAAATAATTGCTTCCTGATACGGATTCCAATACCTGAACCTAGGCCTCCGCCGATCCCCAGTACTGTTCCGATACCAGTGTTTCAGACACACTAAATTAAATAAAATTTATGTTTTTGCCCCTATTTTCATGAGCTGAACTCAAAGATCTAAGACTTTCTATGTGACCAAAAGGCTTATTTCTCTCTAATATTGTTCACAAAACTTCAGATTTTAGAGTGGCCTTTTATTGGGGCCAGCATAAGGCACCCCTGTGCATTAATCATGCTGTCTAATCAGCATCTTCATATGCCACACCTGTGAGGTGGATGGATTTCATTTACTTTCTTTTTTAGCAAAGGAGAAGTGCTCACTAACACAGACTTAGACAGATTTGTGATCAATATTTGAGAGAAATAAGGCTTTTGTGTACATAGAAAAAGTCTTAGATCTTTGAATTCAGCTCATGAAAAATTAGGAAAAAAAACAAGTGTTGCATTTATAATCTTGTTCATAATTATGTTTTAACAGCTGTATGCTGCTATCCCTGTATGGACAGGATAGGATTTCTATTATTGATGTACAGTCTGACTCAGGTTATACATTTTATTGTTCAATTTGACAATGAGTCATAATGGGCTAAGAATATACAGTAAATGAACTACTATAAATGTAGATGTTCTTCATGGCTAAGTTACATGGTATCAGATTGGTGCATAAATTCATTTTGGGCAATTTTTGGAGTATTTTCTGAAACTTGTATCAGAACATCTCTAAATGTAATTCAACCCCACAAATCTAATATCCACAACAAATCTCTACCGTAACAGAGATGGCTTATTTCGGAAGTTAATTATAAATCCAACATAAAATTCTGCGTGTGTACCTTCCTCTCGTGCCTTCATCCGTGCAACAAAGTTGTAGCTCTTGTTCCTGCGATAGTTCTCATAAGGGTCGTCCAGGGACACCCCCACACCTTTGTACTGGTCCCACTTATCCCTGATGTCTCCTCCTTTGATGGGGTCCTGGATGCCCTGTTCTTTGGCCCCCAAACCACCTGAACCACTCCAGCCTACAGCAGACAGGACAACACATGAAGGAAAGCTAGAAAACAGTACATACGGCATCTGGTTCAGTTTTACTTTGACGCAAGTTCCCAAACACAGGCTGTACATTTTAATGTAGAATGAACTACAAACATCTCAAATATTCTTACTGGACAACAGGCATGCACACTATGAGAAAAATATGTTATTGTGACTATGTTGACTGATCTTGCAATTGCAATCTGATTCACAATATTGCAGTGAATGATTGTTTTTGTATCACTCATTTTCATTGAAAAATATTAAATTAAAATCATGTATCAAGAGTATCATGTGATCTATGTGAGGATCTGTACCAAAGACAAATATTTTTGTACCACAATACTTCATTCAGAATGGTTGGATACATATTTTGTGTCCCCTGCGATTTGGATATTGAACTAGTCCATACAGCGATTTGGCTAAAATTGCAAATAACTGTGCAGCTCTAAAGGATAATTGAATAAGTTTAAATCTAAATCTCAATTATTAAATAATAAGGGAATAATAAAGAGCATACCCATCTTCATTAGCAGCTGATGGCCCTTATTCTCCTCCCCTAACCTCATATCTGATATTGGTTTGGAGGGAGGGACACCAATCACTGATGTGGAGCTGTAGAGAACAAATTAGATATTTAATATAATACTGCAGGAAGAAACATTCGGGGGTCTTATGAAAACATGTTATCAAAGAGCAGTGAAGGAGACTCACGGAGGGGAGGAGCTCTGGGATTTGGGGCCATGTTGTTTCTTGGCGGGTGAATGGGAACGGGATCTGGAGCCAGAGCGACTCCGAGAGGACCTGGATCTACTCCTGGACCTAAAGAGAGGTAGAACGGTAAATGGACTGCACTCATTTAGAGCATTTCTACCATACGGATAAAGTGCTTTACAATCCCACACACTCACATTCTCTCTCACACACACCATAAAACGACTCTCGCTAAACGCAAAGTGTGTGATGTTTGTGTGACCAACAATTTTAATTTTTAACATACAAAACCCACAACTTGCAACATAAACACATCCCTCCCTTCATCATCACCACCCACCAAGACAAAAATCAAGAAAAGATGACACAGTAACTACATCAGTCATGACATTCAACAAAATAGACAAACAATAAACCAAATAAATGTATGTATGAATGACTAAACCATAAGCCCATCATGCACATCTATCCCCAGCAAAAAGCTTCTTAGGAGCCCTTCAGAAAGTTCAGGTAATTTCCTCCATCTAGTACAGACATCCAACCTGGCAAACCGTTTACATGATGTCTTTTCAAGAGTTTCACCAGCCCACTCCTCGATTGACAGCCCCCCTCATTCTTCCATCATTTTAAAATAATCGGTCTGGCTATCATTAAAATAGTCTAGACCCAGCTTCCTATGTGTCCCCCTTAGTACCACTTATAATCTTGAGCTGAGTGGAATCAGGGTTCCTGCAATCTGACACAGGTTATCATGTATCCCGGTCCAAAATTCCTGGACCTTTTCACAGGACAGCAACCTTATGATTAAAGGACGAGCCGCTCTACACCGTGCAGCAGCCACCCCAGGACGATTAAGGCATGTCAATAAGAAAAATCCATAACAATATCGCGTCTGCTTCTTCAATTGTTTCATCGTCTTTGTTCTATTTTCTTCATCTTTGTTCTATTTATTACATTTTTAAGCACTGCAGAAAAAATGTAAAACAGATTTGCATTGTAACTCTGAGCACTATGACAATAAAGATCTACCTTTCTATCTACAACTGGTCACTTCACTTCCTCATAAACCGTAAAAGTTAGTCTTTCAATGTGTTCACAAGTCTTCATTTCTATATAGACATGTGTTTCTAAATAAGAGTCCTGAATCTTTAATTCAATTTTATTTATAGTATCAATTCATAACGACTTATCTCGAGACTTTACAGAGAGTAGGTCTAGACCATACTCCAGAATTTACAAGGACCCAACAGTTCTAAGGGAAAAACTCCCTTTTAGGCAGAAACCTTAACATTCCTGTGTGTGTGTGTACACACACACACACACACACACACACACACACACACACACACAC
>NC_048415.1:27917157-27955619 GCF_013103735.1 Etheostoma cragini
GAAACACTTAAGTGTGACAAACATGCAAAGGAACAGGAAATGAGGAAGGGGGCAAACACTTTTTCACACCACTGTGTGCGTGTGTATATATATATATATAGTTTTGAGCAAGTTACTATCAAAATGTAATTCATTTCATATAACTAGTTACTTTCACAATAGTAATGCCTGAATGGTGATGCATAATATATATTGGTACTTTCATTGTTGCTCTGTACAGCACCTTGTAACCATGGTTTTAAAAAAGTGCTTCAAAAAGGAAGATTATTATTTGGGGGTGTAATGTTACATCGATCTACCGATCCAATATAATTGATGGAAACTGAAAATACCAATACCAAGTATCAATACCAAATATCAAGTCTGTATGATTCCCACTTTATATTTATTCACGCATGTTTTTTTTTCTTCATTTAAATGCATGGAAAAGCTCAGGTATTAAACTGACAAATCCTATTTAGTTTCTAATTTGAGTTGATATAAATGCCGGTTCCTGAATTGAATGGATATCACACCCTGATAGACTTTGAGATAGTGTAGCAAATATTGTATCTTTGTCTAAAGGATCAATATACTATTGTATTGGGATAAAGCTTGTGATTTACAACACTAATTATCATCATCACAAAAGGTATCATACAGATGTGTGTGTGGTTTGTGTTTGCAGACCTGGAGCGTGAGTAGGAGCGAGAGCGGCTGCGGGAGTGGGAGCGAGACGAGCGGGACCTCGACCTGGAGGACTTTGAGGAGCGAGAGCTGGAGCGAGACGAAGATCTCCCTCGGCTGTGACTTCTGGAGCGACTGCCTCCACGGACACTGCAACGAGGAGAGGGGTGGAACGGAAGGGAGGAATAGGGAGGGATACAAAATCAAATCGACATGATCAATCGATAACATTTCATTTAAAGTGTAAAATCACTTTTAAAACGTCTCACTGCCCTTTGCAAATACAGGAACAAAGAAATAACAGACAAACAATACAAAACCAGCAACATAGGAGAATAAGTAAAAAAAAGGCTTGTTTGTGAGGGAAGAAGAAAGGATGGTGTGTTATAGTTGGCTGTAGCATAAAAAGTACGGGTGGGTTTTAAATCTAGATTAAAAAATTCTTCTTTAACATGTAGTGAGAGGGCATTCCACAGTATGAGAATGCTCGATGACCAACTGATTTTGGGTTTACTATGGGAATGACCAGCATCAAGGGAGTGGAGAGTGCCGGTGTACATGATGTAATAAGCGTAGATAAATAAGGTGGTGCAAGTCCATGCAGGGCCTTATACTGTATGTTAAAAAAAGAACCTTTCAATCAACTCTAGCTTGCTCCAGCACTGGGAGCCACTGAAGACAGGACAGGGATATGTGAATATATTTTCTAGTCGTTGTCAGGATTCTGGTTGCAGTGTTCCGAGCAAGTTGAAGGCTTCTACTGGCACAATTTGGAAGAGCAAAAAAAAATGGACACTTCAGTAATCAAGTCGGGAAGACACACATGCGTTAATTACAGTTTCAGCATCCCGAAATGATGAGATGATACTCATGTGGGACAGGTTGGCAAGTGATGCACCAACAGCGACATCCTCCCCAAAAAGGATGTGACCGCCTACTGTAACCAGTAACAAACGTACCTTTAACTAGGGCTGTTCAATTTAGAGGCCGGCCTATATATATCTGTGGGCAGATATTAATCGGCCGATATTAGGCATTTCCCGATCTATCGGTCGGCATTTATTATGGCAGATGGAAAAAATCATTCATATTAATCATTTATGATAACAAATAAATGATTCTGATAAATGAATATTCAAAAAATAAAACAACGGTCAACCATGTTATGAGTGTTGCCATTGCATAGTTTGTCCACCAGAGGGCGTTCTACAAGATCCCTGTTGGCAACACTGACGTTTTTTGATGTTCCTCTGTTCTGATAACAATAAAACTAATTAGTATCATTATTTTAGTGAGAACTAATACATAACTAATGTTAGGGAAACCTGTTTTGTTACGCATTTATTTTTATAAATATATATTGGCCAATATACTGGAATTTTGGATTTTTAAATAACCAAATATTTGTATTGGCCTTAAAAATCCTTTATTGGTTGGGCTCTAGAACAATTAATTGAAATTTTAAATCACGTTTCAAGATTTTGTCTCCAAATGATCACAAAAACACGTAAAAAAACGAGTATTTTGGACTTTACGTTTTGCAAGTCAAATCTTTTTTTGTTTGTGTCGGAAATTATACAGCTCAAGGCGTTCTCAATGTTGAGACATAATGTGTAATCATGTTAAATAATAGTGATTATGAGTTTTTCCATAATTGAGCAGTCTTAGCTTTGCCCAAAATGAACACAGAGTGCAATTCAAAAACTCATTTTGACAGACAATTAGGAAGCACCATCCTTAGCTGTAAACTCGGAATATGTGTGAGAGATGGAGAAAAAGGCAAAGAGCCAAGACAGAAAAGATCAAAATGAAGAGCAAGAGGTTACCTGTTGCGTTTCTCCTGTCCCTTTTTCCGCCTGGCTCTAAACTTGGCCCTGAAGAACTCGTACAAGCCGTTCTGCTCCCAGCCTTCACTGGTGGAGAACAAACAACAGCCAGCTAAAGACAATGACCGACAGTAATTTCTATCAGAAGCTAGCGGTACTACATAGATGCTGCTGCAAACTACAGAAAATGATCAGATGATTTCATGGGGATTGTTTGCAAGCAAACTGTATATTGTTCAAGTATGTTTTTCATGTATGGTTTTTAAACTACTTTATAATTACTTCATAATTAGTCTGGCATTGCCAGACCCTCCATTCTGTGATGGGAGAAAAGTGTGCTGTGGTTTATTGCTATTACTTAGCACTAATTACCACCGTCTACGCCCCGGACTCAGTGACGGTGCTTCTGTAAACAACCTCGGGAAGGAACTTGTTTTGATGGAACATGTGTACGTTCAAATGTAGTTTTAGTTGTGCAAAGAAAAAATTGAGATTGGACAGATATTCTAGCTAGCTGTCTGGATTTACCCTGCAGAGATCTGAGGAGCAGTTAACCAGAGTCCTCTGATATCCAACGGAGTTTAGAACGCCAACACAAAGAAAGCGGAAGGAAACTGACATGAGGGACGCTATAATCGTCGCTATAGACAACTTAATAATGAAATTCTTACAAACAACCAAAAAGCTGAAATAATTCCTATTGAGCATAGCTATTAAAATACTGGATCCTTGCTCTTTTTAATATGAGCAATGTACATTCTGGTAATGTCAGTAGGCTTCTCATTTTTTAACCTACCACTGACCATCGCGGTTGCAAGTTTAACTGACAAATGGTGCCTGTGGATTTACTAACTAACTAAGATCCATGGCTAAAGACACTTGGGAAAAAAAAGGTAAAAATAAAAGTCAGCCATTATCTGGTTAATGTGGACTTTGCTAGCCAGTTCCTATTTTAATTGGAGCCAGATTTGTCTTGCAGACAGAGTGGAGGTTTGTGCGTACCTGTTCCTTGGCCGATCATGGGATGGAGGGCTGTAGAAAGCTTCCACAGCAGCTAGCAGGCGATCGCTGGGTGGCATGGGAGGGGGCAACCGGATATCTTTGGGGTCCAGAGGTTTGTAATCACAGTCCTCCAGCTGAGCAATAGACATTACAAAGAGGATCATGAGACATCTGACTATCTTTGTTTGTGGACTATGATGAAAGTTTCTAATTTATTATATAATTGCTTAAAGCAGTTGAACAATGTTTTGTGTTGGCGTTTGTAACATTCCAAAATCTTAATAGTGACTTAAAGACATTCGTTTTCACTGTACATGCATATTGGTTCCATATTGGTTTTATTAACTACTAATAATCGGAATTTGCCCTGAAAAAACAGCATCAGTTGATACCTAGCTGGCTATCAAGTTCTGACATAACTGCAAAATGTGGTGTTCACTTGTTACAACTGACTCATTGTCAAAAATCTTTTCTTTTTTTCTAAGGTAACCTCTGGCAGCTATGGAAGTACCCCTGGTTGGGAATCACTGCTGTAAGCCACCGTGGCAGTGCTACATCACTCTTTACCATTATCGTTTTCTCCTCTGGTACAATTCAATCCTGATTGCTTTCTTCTGGCAATAAAGTAATTTTGTCAGCTGATAACTGTCTAATTTCAAGTCATACCCTTATCCTCAAACCAGAAGCAGGTGACTTACTTTGACCAGAGGAGCCATTAAACCAGCAGGTAGGTCAAAGTATGGTACGTTAGGCACCAGACTGGGGTCGTCCTGGACTGGATGCTGGCGATGACGCATGTGGGGGGAATGGCCGTTGAAGCCGTGTGGGGGTGGGCCAAAATCCGGGTGCTGGCCTCCACCCCAGGGAGGATGTTCGGCCCCCATACCTGGGGGAGGGAGCCTCTGACTGGGATGGTGGTGGGGGGGAGGACCTGGTATGTCTAGCAAACAGGGGCGGATATTGTTAAAATACACAAGTTAATAGCAGTACAGTTGCAAAAACAGGCAACTTTACAGATGCATTTATAGGATCAGTGTGTAGGATTTAGTGGCATTTAGCAATGACGGTGCAGATCAAAATCAACTGAATACTGCTTCCTTTACTCCTCCCTTTCCAATGTGTCTGTGTAGTAGAACCTCTAGTGGCCTTCAGGTAATGGAAAAACTAGGGCTGTCATCAAAAAGTTTAACTCTTTGAAACTCTACCTGCCCCCAAAAATACCCTTTTATTTATCCTTTTCTGCTCACAGAGCTTTGTATGTGCTAGCAATCCAATCTCGTTCTTCAATGTATTAAAAGACTTGTAACACAAAGCAAGAAAATTTGGATGAATAAAGACTATGTTTACAGCATTTACTCTCTAACTGGGACGTATTGGGATCAGGATTGCCAATAGAGCCGCTAAATTCTACACAATGGTCATTTAACTGAAATTACGGCTCAATCAAGTACCTCTGCACTCAGCTCCGGGATATTCTCCCTGAGCGTAGTCGAAGCGGTGCGGGGTGTACGGCGGCCGGTCATAGTGGTGTCTGGGAGGGAAGTCGTCCTGCATAAAGCGTGGCGGGAAGCGTCCGAAACTGTGCGGTGGTGGAGGCTGGTTGAAAGGAGGTGGCTGCTGGTGAGGAGGGAAAGGCCCTCTGAAATGGGGAGGTCTCTGTAGTACAAAAAGTCAGTAGGGTAAAGTCGTTGATGGAAATGAGCAGCAAAATCATATCTTTGACGCAACAGAAAAATTTGAATATCTATCACGTGCCTGCATGCGTGGAGGAAATGGGGGCTCCCTCTGACCCCATGGAGGTTGATCAGGCTGGTTCCCCCATGGTGGCTGCTGTTCATATGAGTTCCAAGAAGGAGGGCCTGGGTCAGACCCACCTGGACCGCTCCAGGGGCCTCCTTCTCTGGGTGGACCCCCGCTCCAGTTTCCTGGGTCCCTCTGGTCATTCCACATCCCCTCATGGCTGTTCCAGGGAGGGCAGGGAGGGGGGGGCTGGTTTGGGTCAAAAGGAGGCTGTAGACAAGGACAAGTCAGAAAGGGCCCACTCACTCACACAAATAAATCAATGTTCAATTAGTTTAAGCTGTGTCACTCTTCATCAAACATCATATAATGGCTGTCGCGCTGGCAGATTTGGAACTTCTAAGCTCTCTGATAAGCACTGGAGCCCTATCTTTGGCAATGTTACCATTTCTGGTTTAGAATTCATTTTTTAGGGTGTTAGGTAGAGGTGTATCATTATATGCCGCCAGCATAACTGTTGGAAATAATTTTCCACCTAATTAGATCATGTAAGAAGAACCCTTCTCCATCTTCAGAAATTGCCCACCTATCTCTTAGGAAAATACATACGAATCTAATACGCTACCTCTCTATTCTTCTTTTAAAAAATTATCACTTGCAGCAAGTGTCTACTGATAGCAATAGATAGCAAGGATGAGTTACTTCCTTCCTGTCCCCACACAACCCACCCACCCACACAGGTCTTTACCGGCTGGTTGGGGTTCCAGGGGCCTATGTGCTGAGGGTCATACCACCCAGGTTTGTTAGAGGGGATATCTGAGGGTCCACTGGGGTTGCTGGGGTCCTGTGGTCTGGATGAGGGTCCATCAAAGTCCCCTGGAGGAGGACCCGACATGGGAGGCTTCACATCCCCTGCACACAACACACACACCGACCCATTACAACACAAACACATGTACTTGCCCATTGAGGAACAGATCCCAAACCTATACAGCAAAACCTAACAAGACAAAAAACTTCCACTCATCTCATGAGTAAGAATGTACTGATGTTGAATATTACTGTCTTTCTTAAAAAAAAGTAAAACAAGTCAATACAGCACATTTACAATTAGTTTTTGCTGTTATGTGAACTATAAATCTGGCTTCATGTACAGTATCAGTCTGTGGCTCTGGTTATGTGAAGTGTGTGTCTTCTCACCAGCTTTTGTGGTCATAGGTGGGGCCTTTTCAGGCTCAGCAGGGGTAGCTAGCGGCGCTACAGGGGCAGGCTGTGGCTGCTGCTTCAGGCTGGAAACAAACTCATCGTGCTGTGTCTTCAAAGCCTGAATCTGCTGCTGGAAGGCCAGCTGGATTGGCTGCACCGCCACAGCATACTCTGTTATCAGAGACGCCTGAGAGAAGGAAAGGGAATAAGATTTAAAAATTTTATACAGGGTTATCAGTGAATGACAGCCACCAATAGTTTTATTTCCTGAAATGGGGCGCAAACACAAGCAAAGTCTCAAACTGAACACATAATTGGACGTGACCAGGCGCAGCTTACACAGCGAGGAAGAGAGCCTGAAACATACGATAGAATACATAGTAAGAGGAATACAATATGAGCAGGTGGAGTCAGCTGTGCATAACGTATGCCAAATTTTGGAGAGATGCAGGTGTCATCCTCTGCCAGCGAATTGGTTCTATGCAGAAGGAAACACAAGTAAACATGCTCCAATGAAAACATGGGTGTTACTGACTGCACATGACAACACTAATGGCTAAACCTAATTGTTTATTCTTATTAAAAAAATGTACCACCTCTCTCTACTTTGTGCGGCAAGCTCTGTCTTTGCTGCCCACCAGCACCTCTAAGGCTATATTTAATTATGGGTCAAGTCAGGTCTTAAATTGATGAGTCAATTCAGGTCCGGGAATTGATTTTAACCTCCTGTTGTCCTTGGGTATAATTGTTATAATTATATACAGTATATTAGGTATAATTATATACAAATGAGGGTTATTGACCATGAATTCCAAAAAGTAGTGTAAAACTGGTGGTAGTGAGGTGGTGTTAGTAAAATCCCAAAAGAAATAAATAAATATTGCATTGAAAATGTCAAAGGTAAAAAAAAAAAGTGTTGATCTTTTTGACCTGGGAGTACAACACAAAAGGTTAAAGATAATTTCCATCTCTGGTGCAGGTACAGGTTTGCAAACTAGAACCCGGAAAGACTCTGCTCTGGAGATTTATAAGAAAAATTACATAAACACTTTAAACACATTCTCTTTATTTGCGAAATATAAGATGGATGATTCTGCGCTGTTACTGTTTATATGAATATGCTTCCATATGCATGTGCCACACACGCAAATATTAAACCTTGATTGGAAGTGGCTTTACTGAAACTGCACTGTAATAAACTTCTTGACATGACAAAAATCAATGTTTGGAGTGCCTCTATGTAAAATTTCCCGCGGGACGTGATGAGCATAGGACGTATCCTGCTGACAGCTGCGTTATTCCAGATGATTTGACAAAATTTGGAATCAGCGAGTAACAGCTTTTCAGTCAGAGGTTTCGAAAAAAACACATTAATTACTGTTGGAACATGACCTACCCTCTCACTGTGTCTGGCGATCTAAATAATTAATTAATTAACTTTGTAAACCTATAGCGTGCACAAAAGATATATAACACTATAAAACGAAAGGGAAAAAGCATAATATGAGCACTTTAAAATGTTTGTATTCCTCTTTTTATTATTATATTTACTGTTTTAGATAAATGCTGGTGTAATGTTATATATTACAGATTTGTGATACAAATGTCCCGTTTTCAGTGGATTTTTCATTCATGTTTGATTACCGTATTGGTCCGAATATAAGACAACCCCCCTCGATTTTGGAAAAATACTTTTTGAAGAGCAAATCTTGTTTTTATAATAATAAAATTAGTTTTTTAGACAATGATTTTATTTGAAAATAATTTTAATAACAACACATTGAATAAACAAGGTAGGCTATTGTTTGAAAATCTTTTATATAGAATCTTTGTGTTTTTAAGGTAAAAATGTCACTTGCATTCTAAAACCCGCCTCTGCAACTTCAACAGCTGAAGGTCTAGGCCCCAAATATAAGGCGACCCCACTTTTTCAAAAGTATTTCCGGGGGGAAAAAAATCTGTCTTATACTTGGACCAATACAATACTTTATTTAACATGATAGTAGAAGGTGCAACATATAGATGCAGCTGTTGAACTGAGCCATAGCAGAAAATTCTGTTTACAGGAAGGTTCTAATATTTTTTATTGAAGTTTTTTTATTATTATAACTTTAGCTTTCGTGATATATGCTCCATGCTTATTAAAAGAAAAACACGTATTTCTACCAATTCATTTCCATGTTCTTAACCCTTCATTAGAATATAGAGCAGTTTTGGCAATGTCTCAAGTTATAGTACTCCGTGACATGTTTGAGCGTTACATAGTGAATACTGAACTATAACTAAACTTCCAATCTAAATCGTAATATCTGGCAGAAAAATTGTAATCAGATTTTTCTCCGCAAATTGTTTAGCCCTAGATGATGTCAGTAAAAAGTATCCTTTACACACATATCAAGCTTAAAGAAAACACTGGCAGGAACGCAGAGCCTTAAGTCTTTTTTCACTCACTTGGTACTGGCCGAGCCCCAGTGCTGGATTCTGGAGCTGCTGAATGGTTTCCTCATCAAAGTAACCGTTCTTCTCCCACAGCTGCAACAACTGGAAAAGAGGGGGATGGAATAATAAGAGAAAATTTACTTTAGACTTTTAACATTTTTCACCAAAGATGTACAAAAGTACTATTTCTAGCTTTCTAATTCAATAAATGAAGAGCATAAAAAGCAAGAAGTGGTGAAGGACATGTATTTGTCTAAGCTGTATTATAAGCTATTAATGTATTATGTATACATATGTTTCTATGAAAAAAATAGACTCCATTTGCAGGGATTGTTAATAGACTGCCTGTGATTGACACAGTCCAATAAAAACACGATGCACTCAAGTCAGTGCAACCAACATGATGGTATTCATCCTACTATATACCACTACCACTTTACTATAACAATCCCTAAAACTGAACTCACTCAAATTAATGTCTGATTCACATTCATGCAAATGTTCTATTGTAATTGTTCAGGGTTCAAATGGTAGTATGACTTTGAATGAGTAGTGTTCTATGATGTCAACATTACTGCCAGGAATTAAATACTCCAGTGTAATGTCGTTCCACCGGGCACGTCTGCGATGCGCTCTGGAGCCGCCGCGGTCCCCGTGTGCAGTAAATGCCATTCAAGTCAATGCTTAATATTCCACCAGTTGCGTCACTACGGCAGAAGCGTACAGGAGTCGGCTCTGTGCTACGATAAGGTCACGGGGAATTAGGACAGCCGGGCAGGATGTGAAAAGGCGTATTCGGTCAACTTACACCCCCCCATATCACTTCTGTCTCCTTTACAACACCACGAAGTACGAGAGATTCATCTTGGAGGTGGACAAAAATATAATGACATCACAGAACTTTTTTTTCAAGAACATCACCAAAAAAAGAGAAGACATGGAGTTAACCGGAGTCATTGGAGTGGAAGGTGTCTGCAGGTTGATACTAGCTTAATAAACACGCAATTGTTCTGCAAAGTAGTGGTCAGGAAGAAAGACCCTTCGCTCCTCAGACGCTCCCAGTGTGGTATGGCGCTTGATGGAGGATGGAAGAAAACCAGCACAGACGCGCCAAGTGGAAAATTAGAGTGAAAGAAGTACACAATAATGAGCACGTCCATGTGTTTACCCTGGTGATCTTCTGCTGCTTTTCTTCCTCTACAGCCAGAAAGCTGGTGCAATAGATGGGAACCACAACTTTCTGCAGCGCTGCCAACAAATCCTTCTGCTGCTTCCGCTGGCTGGGAGGACAAATTTAAACATGTTACAATAAGGAATATACTGGTCAAACTATTTGATTCTCACCAAATGGCGTGGTTTGTGGCATGTCAAAGTGTCCCTGAGCAAGACACTGGATCCCAAGTTGCTCCCCGGACGCTGTATGTATAGCTGTCCATTGCTTCCAATACTATGTAATAATTAAGTTATGTTAAGTTATGTGTGTTAGCTTAACTTACAAACATATAGTTAGCCTAAAACTGACATTTGGATATTTGTCTTGGTAACAAAATGCTTGCTGCAAACATAAAGTCAGACATAACTTAAGCTTAGCTTCCCATTCTCCCTGCTGATTTCTCACGTCTGTATCTACTTTTGTCTTGATAAAAGCTCTGTTATTTGGGTTGGCATATATAAAAACTTAAGTCATGGTTTATTTACCCTGTTGGTAATAAATATATCACCACACAACAGCTTTTAGGAATTTTGTTGTTTGCTTTGCAGAAGAAATTGACACTGAGGCACTTTCATGCAATACAAGTAAACGGAGAGCAGAGAGTTGTTTTCCCCTCAAATGGGTGTGGCTTTTATAGTACAACACATGCACTCTGTCTTTATATAACACTCCCTAGAAGGAAGTGTAGGGATCAAAGGATCAACATGTATTTACTGATGTAGTTAAGTCTGTGTACCAGTGATGGAGAACGTCATTGGTTAAATAGATGAGATGTAGGCGGAGCTCAAAATGCGCTCCATCAGCAATGATGCGGTTGCGAAGATGTGATGTCATCAGTTCACAGTGCAGTGGAGACTTGGCGTTGTTGAACATCCAGTTTTTACCGCCCTGACAAGAGGACAAACAAATAAGTGAGATGTATATCTTTTTTTCAAACTATTTAAGGAATCTACAGGCATAAGCATCACTTAAAAAAAAATCTCCAGCATGGCAGACTTACAGAGATGGCGTCTTTGGTGCAGGTGTCTATAATGGGCTGCAGGAGGTTGTCAAACTCTGTGATGTCCAACTGAGTTTCCAGCAGCATTTTTTGGGTCTGCTGCTCCATTGCCAGAGATATGGCTGCAGTCACTTGTTCCTACATTGAGAAAGACAAAAAAGGCTATCAACCATCTTCTTGTTTCCTGCTTCTTACAGTGCAGACGCTTTGCTGCTTGCTCCTGCCTCTGCTTGCATATTTCTGCAGATGATCTTGCTTTTCCTCCGTGAAAAAACTATGAGCAACAGCTCCTGAATACTTATACATCACTGGACCATATATTTTTTAGTAGACATAGTAGGCTATCGCCAAATTTCAACATTTTATGACCTGCTAAGTACTGCGTGAGCATGGCCTTAGAATAGCACAAGCCTCTCCTACAGTGACTGGAAATGTCGTACTTAGCTAAAGCTAATTAGCAGTAAGATTGGTGGTAGTCCTTCCTGGAACTCTCTTGGTGCAAAGCCTAAAGACTATGTATAATGTACTAAGTACTATGCAACTCCACGCCATAGCTACGCCTTCGCTCCTACGGCGTTGTGACCCTTTCAAAGTTCTTGCTTTGCGTCGCATTGCATTTCCCTGCCATAACACTTGGGTTGTCGCCTGTGTCTGTGTCGTCACCACCGAAACAGTTGGTAACAAACAATTCAACCCATTGACTAAATTGTGACTAAAATACTAAAATCAACTGCCCACAAAGTAGTTTGTTGGCATAATGCTTATTTCAAAACACTTCACAAACAGATAACTCCATCAGTTTATTTGCAAAGCTTAGGTCAGTGAACTAGCATGTTGCGACTCCCCACAGTGGGCTGCTTGAGACACTATCCACATACAAGACGAGTTGACCAACCACAGTACTTGAGGTCTGCTTCGCCTTGATGCAAAGTTACACATTTTTGGAGGTGCATGTCGAGCATACGGCAAAGGGCTCAGAGAGAGGTTCACAGAGACGCTGAGCAGACTGTGGGGGTTGATTTGACACAGAAACATAAAACAGCCTTAACCCTTAAGTCAACCTCTTCTTTTCACTAAACAACTGTTTTCATGCCTTCCAGTCAGTTTTTTGACCACACCAGAGTACTGAGACGGCTCTTGTTAGAGTCTTAAATGACATCCACCTTAATACAGATAGTGGAAAAACTTCGGTCTTAGTATAACTCTATCTCAGTGCTGCATTTGACACGTTTGACTATGACATATTAGTATACCGATTGGAAAACTGGGTTGGACTTTCTGGCTCAGTACTAAACTGATTTGAATCCTACTTAAAGAGTAGGGACTACTCTGTGTCTATAGGAAATACGTAATTATGCTTCTGAGTACACAAATATGACGTGCAGAGTTCCCCAAGGCTCCATTTTGGGGCCTCTTCTGTTAAACATCTACAGTACATGCTTCCACTGGCTCAGATAATGTAAAACAACAAAATAAGTTTCCATAGTTATGCAGACGCCACACAAATTTACATAACCTTGGTTGCCAGGGGACTACAGTCTAATACAAAAACTGAGTAAGTGCATTGAACAAATTAACGACTGGATGTGCCAGAACTTTCTTAAATTAAATGAAGAAAACAAGGTTGTGTTTGAAGCAAAAGATAAACGATTAAAAGTGAGCGCTCAGATTTAAACAACTATGTTAAAAACAAAAAAGACAAAACAGAAATCTTGGTGCAGTCATGGACTCAGACCGGAGTTTCAACAGCCACATTAAGACTTACTTACAAAGTCATTATCACCTTCAAAATATTTTAAGGGTTAAAGGACTTATGTCTCGGCAGGATTTGCAAAAACTTGTCCATGCTTTTATCTTCAGTAGACTTGACTACTATAACGGGGTCTTTAGAGGTCTCCCTAAAAAAAAACTATCAGACAGCTGCTGCTTTTCAAGTCCTCACTAAGACGAAGAAAGTGGATAACATCACTCCAGTTCTGAAGCCTTAGCACTAGCTTCCTGTCCCTCAAAGAATTGATTTTAAAATACTGGTGCTGGTTTATAATTCACTACACGGTTTACGGCCAAAATCCATTTCTGGTCTGCTACTACACTAGTAACCACCCAGACCTCTCAGGTCATCTGGGACAGGTCAGCTATCTGTCCCCAGAGTCAGAACCAGAGTCAGTTTTTATGCTCCACATATTTGGAACAAACTCCCAGAAAACTGTAGGTCCGCTACAACTCAGTTCTTGTAAATCAAGGCTGAATACCTTTTTTGATGCTGCTTTTCTTTAAATAATTGTTAATTTGTTATACTTCACTAACTTTTATTGTTGTATTCTTTTTTTAATTGTGTCCTAACTGCCCTTTAATGTGTTATGCAAAGCACTGTGAATTGCCCTGTTGCTGAAATGTGCTATTCAAATAAAGCTTCCTTGCCTTCTTCAGCTTGTCAATGTCCTCATATGTGTCACAGGAAGGAAACAAAGTGGTATGAGTTGCTGAACAAAAGTTGCATTGCTCTTTAGTAGCCAAAGACAAAAAAGGGTGAATAAATCATCTCCTGTTCTAGATATTTTAATTTCTCTCTTGCTCTGTACCTGTCTGAGTGTGTGCATATGCTGCTCCTGTTGCTGCAGATTCCATAGGCTCTGTTGGATGAGATCATCCATAGAGGGCACGGCAGGTGGAGGAATGGGAGGCGGAGCAATCATCGGCATCGATGGAGGGATATCAACCGCGTCTTTGGCACCCGGGTTGTACATTTCTGCAAAAAAAGCAGCAGGAAAAGAGCAGGACAATATGAACATTTCAATTCTGGAGGTTCAGCAAAGCTCTGATTTTGAGGCTGAGGTTAGGAGGGTTGATGCTGTGCGACTGCAGACGTGATGTAGATGTCCAAAGAGAAGGTTTCAGACCACAACTCATAAACAAGGTAAACATAGCATGGTTTGTTTACACAAAAGTATTCAAAAAAAAGGGACCTCAAAAGATAAAGCAGATAAAACATGTCAAATACAAAGCAGAAGAGTGAACAAAATCTGAAAGACAATCAGCACTAACTCCCCCCCCCAACCACCCTACAGACTACAGAAACAACTGCAGAAAAATATGTTAGCACCTCAGAAAAGTAGAGACTCATCTTGGGATGGGATCACATCAGCTGGCGCGCAAAATTTGACCAGGGGCGTAAAATGGGTGCATAAACCCCTACTACCGACGCGCTTGCTCAGACCGCGCTAGGGCTGCACAATGTGTCGTTTTTTTATTGTCATTTTTGTATCAACTAGTGTAATACACACATTGCGAAAACGGCTACTTAGCGCGAAAAACAGACATTTTGTGTGTTAACTGAAAGAAACTAGCAGTAAAAAAATTGCACTTTAAAATGTAACTCATTCTTTTTTAAGTGATGCTTATTACATTCCATTCAATGTTCAATTTGCTCAATAAAAGAATGTTGGTAATTATTTTGCTTTCATTCATTTTAAATTTAAGTTGTATTTAAGCAGAATACTGAAAGCAGCAGAAATGGAGAACTGAGTACATTTTAATATTGGTTTATTTATTGCAAGTAATATCATTATTGCAATATTCAACAACGCTATCGCACATTGCATATTTTCCTCACATCGTGCAGCCCTAGACCACACCCACATATCGGCCTGCATCTTGCACAGTTATCGGGCCAATATAACTATTCTATGTTCGACAGAATCCTAGAAGTCTACATATAAGGCTGCAAGTCAAAAATGCTCTGAGAGGAGAAATATTGGACTGATCAAAGGAATCATTAACCAGCCATGTAAAAACTATCGATTTGTAATCTTTAGTTTAATCTGATTTATTTTTAAAACATGCCCCACTGCCCTCAGTCAAATGCCTGAACAGATTGTTACGCTGATTTTAGGCCTCTAGTTTGACAGCGATGTGGCACAGCCGTAACAAGAGTGGAAAGGTGCTTGTGTCAACTTCATAGGACCTCGTTTATTTTTTTAACCAAGAGCTAAGATCAATATTCAGATTATATTGTTCAGAACACAACACTTGAATTGTTGGTGAAATTATGCTGCCCTGGCACTTCATTCGCCCTGAATCGTGACAACACAGTAAATAATACAACACAAACTCAAATAGGAAAAAAAAGAAGCATACGGAAAAATGCAACTGAAAACAAACCATAACAACTGTCAAGCACAAGTGTGATAATGTCCAGCAGAAATGTACAAAAACAAAATGTGACGGTTCAACTGGAATTTTTAATTTGTCAGACCAATCTGGTTCCAAATAAATACCTTCAGATATATACTCTTCCCCATCTTGGGTAGAGGGATCTAAGTGGAGAAAAGCAAACAGTGGTATTACATGACTGACAGAACGTTGAAGAGCCCTGCTTTAGAAGGCTGAACCTGCTCCTCCTTCCCCATAGCCTGCCACATGCCTCAGTGGAAAAATGTAATTGACTTGTAAAATCAAGTTTCCAGGTTCACAAACTAAAAGTTGCCCTCAAACTGCCAACGAATCGGCAAACAGCAGTAAACTACTATCGGTGGAGCACTTCTAGGATTTCAGACTTCTATGTTTATAGCAAAAACTAACAGCTCTCACGCATGATGGACAACTGTCAACCAGTGTACAGTATTAATTGAAAGAATGTTCAGTTGGCGATTAATTTAATAGTTGACAACAGATCAATTCATCTTTGCAGCTCTCTATCACGCTTCCATTATTTACATCTTTAAGTAGTAATTGTACATGCCATTTATAAGATGTAACTCACTGTATTATGTATTAACATATTTAATTACACATTTGACTTATCAGATAAGATGACCTAATCAACAAGTTTGTGCATTTTGCAAATGACATGCATCTAGTGTCTACACCACTCCTGGCTGACTTTGGGCTCATTAAGCTCTGGGGAGTCATTCCCCGGAGTCCCTATGTTTTTTTTCCCCAGAATGTTCCCTTGGATCAGAGAGGCTCCAAAATCTGGGTAGCAGCTGTCGCCTTGGTCCCGCTCCATGTTCTGTTATGCCATGTTCAAACTGCTACACTGCAGTGCCCTGCTACGTCCTGCTGTGCCTTGTAATGCCGCACAGCGTCCTGCTATGCCATGAACTACTATAAAGAACTGCTACAGACTACTATTTCTTTCTATTTTTGTTATTGCCACTCTTCATTCTAACCCCAACCGGCCCGTCAGACACCGCCTACCAAGAGCCTGGGTCTGACCGAGGTTTCTGCCTAAAAGGAAGTTTTTCCTCGCCACTGTCGCACTGTTGCTTGCTCTGGAGGAGACTACTAGAACTGTTGGGTTCTTGTAAATTCTGGAGTGTGGTCTATCTGTATAGTGTCTTGAGATAACTCTTGTTATGAATTGATACTATGAATACAATTTAAGTGAAATTGAATTAACACAGCAGTGCATTACAATGCAGATGCTAAACTGCCTTGAGTTTTCAATTCAACTGATATTTTCTGCTTTTGCCCTTTCAACAAACAGCTCTTAGTTATGAAGATTTTTGCTTTTCACATACAGTGCTCCTCAGCAGACAAGAATCCTATCAGCTGACTGCTTGCATCTATCACAACGGGTACACACGCACACACACCCCTCATTCAGGTGCATAGAAAATATAGGAAACAAATGACGAAATGAAGCACATGTCATATGCTGAAGAAAAATTCAAACAGCAGCTAACAATTCAGTATCCACTACAAGGCCACAAAGGAGGAGTCAGAGTTCATATCACAAAGTTATGCTGCTCAGTTTTGAGAGGGATGGGATATTTAATTGGGGAAGAGGGTTCTTCTTTAGGGCTGGGCATTGTGGTTTAAAAGAGTTAAATTTGGTTAGAGAAGCCCAAAGCCCATGTTATACATACAGTAAAATACAAATACAATTGTACAATATACCTGACATATCAAAGTACTTAATCAAATGGACTCAAAAGAAATTAAATCTATTATTTCCATTAAGCAGTTTTTACAAGAGCTAAGCTAAACTTTTATGTATCGGCAAGGCTTAGAAACTACTTAAAAGGGAGTGCAGGTGGCCTATGAGGGGACAGGTGTGAACTGGTAATAAAACAGTAGCAGGCGGTTGAGAAGCTCTTGTAAACTATAAATTTGACAGTATCTGTTTCTCACAGCAAGTGTTGGCAATGACAGAATAGTACCTATTCCACTTGAATTCAGCCACAATAAGCCATGCAAAATGTGTTTTTTAGTCTGTACTTTAGGACGCTGTTAGTAAACCTGGTACATAGCTTACAGTGTCGTACAGTGCTGATGGTTCGGCTTTCCCATACACCCAGAGATAATATAGGACAAGGACATGTTAAATAGTAGGTATACATGGTATGTCGATATCTCTGACCGTTGACAAATGTGTCCTATTAATATTGCCCACCACTAATAAGAACCATGTCTAAATTCAATCAACTATAAATTTGAGACTATTCTGTTTTGAAAAATGAAAAAGCTTCAAATAAGAAATATCAGTTGGCATTAAATGTCAACTGTAGGTACTTGAATTTAGGGCTAAAGACAATTTAAGGTTGCATACCCAGCCCTACTTATTTCAAATAGAGGGCAAATTTCATTTTCTATCCAGTGCAGCACTGGTGAGCTCCACATGGCTTTGTTGTGAAAATGTGGCCTAGATGATGGAGGCAGCTTGTGGTTGTACTGCTACTCTACTGTAGAACACAGCTGACATGGCAGGTGACATTAAGGTTCTACCATGTGCTATAAGTAAGCACAATAAATTAGGTCAGTGTGAGTAGGTACAGCATTTGCTTAATGGGTTTTAAATGCCTAAAAAACACAAAAGACAAATCCACTCAAACAGAATACACATTATTAGTATGATGTTGGCGAGTTAAATAGAAAAAAAAATCTTCTGTCTGTTTACAGATGCACAAGGTGTTCCAATTGGTTATTTAACTAAAATACAAGATTATATGATCTTATTTAATAAAATTAATAACATGCTGATGACTTTTTGGCCTATGAAATTGTAAAAGAAGGATTGCTACAACCTAAGTCAAATTCCTCGTATGTGTCATCATACCTGGCGAATAAAGCTGATTCTGATTCTGATAAAAGGCTAGCCTGGAAATCCAGACCCAACCCCGAAAGATTAAGGGTCTGGCATTGAGTAATGAAAGTCGCCCATTGCGAGGGGCGGCACCAAGCGTTCATTTAAAAATCTCACTGCAAGCAAATGGATAACACTACGACCAATCACAACAATACATGGGGTGACATATCCAGAGCCCCATATGCTTATCAGCAGAGCTAACTGGTAGATTAAACTGTGGTCATCTTTTTAGCTTACCTCTGGCCAGCCTATATCAGATACACTGATGTGGTTGGTTCAGCCGGGCTACAAGGGTATAGCTAATTAGCAGCATTAGTCAATGACAGAGTAACTAAAAGAGTAAATTCAAATTGTGCTCTCACTAGAACTCTGCATTTCCCGGTTAGCAAAAACCTGCATTTCAATTTATTCCGTTTCTTATTTTTATTAGTTTCATTAAGGACTCTATAGCAGAGGGAAAGACCTAATTATCTCGAATACTAAAATCAATTGAACATTACAACATCATACAAATTTTTATGTGCAAATTCCGGTTAAATGGTGGACTGTTCCTTTAACTACATACGCTGCTGTTGCTCTATAGCGAGCTTGCACTTGTAGTAGCTGAAGTAGTCTCCCCCAAAGAGAAAGGAGAACTTAGGGTTGTCCTTCTGTTTCTCCATTGTCATCTTTTCAAACTCTGGCCCGTTCCGAGCGACAAACTGCGCCAGCTTGTCAATGACATTCTTCAGTTCTTGATCTGCACCAGAAAGAGAAAAAGGAGGAAACAAATACAGTCAGAGCTGAGGCAGCTGGTGGTCTATCTAAAACTGGTGACAAACAGAAGGTGTTCAAAATTACCATAACATGTGCCGAACATTTATACTAACTTGGCCAAAGTCTTTGCCCTCATGTGTTATTATATAACAGTTACAGAACTATGCAGTTTTCCTGAAAGACAAATATCCTTTGATCTTTGAAATAATAATTGTTCACCTACATTTTCCTCTGTTTTGTAGGTGATTCCAGAATCCTTATTGACTTTTGTACCAATCTGTATGAAAGAAGAATCCCATCTACTGCAAGATAAACAAAAAGTATTGACTCGGTTTCCCCATTCAGGAGTTTCCTGCATAGTGGAATAGGTCCTTGCTCTTTTTTAATACACTAGATCAATATCCATATCATACTATTACTACAGCAATGTGAAGCAACATCAATATTTATTGATTAGAATTATTTATTTATTTTTGGCTTCACGTTGTTCAAATTGAGCAGGAAAATATTTCACTTGAGGAAACACGGTCACAATTTGGGAAACCGTTTGAAAAACCTGTTACTCTGCAGCAGACAGTATTTCTTCATTTCATTCAGATTGTTAGAAGAGTCTTTGAGAACCCTGGAAATGCCTTTAAAACAGTCAGTAAGTGTAGTTAGCTAAACAATCTTTTTTTTTAATTTATTTTTTAAGATTGCTGCCTGGGTATTAATCTTTCAGAAGAGACACAAACAAGGGCTTATTCTAATCGGCATTGTCAGTAAATCTTGTGCCTTATCAGTTAACATTCTTGCCAAATATACACACATAATCAACAGTGTACAAATTTATATTAAATATATATAACGATGGCCTGTTTTATTTACAGATAGAGCTAGCTAGTAATGGAGTAGCCTTATGAGAGAGGGATCCTAATCCATAAATTGTCTGTACTGGAAATCGAAAATGACATTTTTGCATTAGCTTAGTTACTTGACTAACGTTTACACTAAAAGGGGAAAAGCTAATTTCAACCTTGGACGAAAAATAAATTACTTTAGCCGTTAAAAGAAGTCAACTTAATAACATGTGTTCCAACTAGCTAACGTTGGCTACTTAGCTAACGTGAACAGTCAACGTTACAAAACTATTATTATTACTATTATTATATATGTATTATTATTAATATAACCATTATTGTTCATACTGCTTAACATTTGTGCAACTGTGTACACAAAAACCTGATGTAGCTAGCTAGCTACCGATACTGTTACAACCTGTGGCCGAAATCCTAAAAGCAGCGGTGATGCATTGTGTTGGGCAGTAGCGCCAGGTAGCATGATGCTAGCTAACGTAGAATCACAATAATACAACGCTGTAGCTCAACGTTAACGGTATTTCTTACCTTCGGGGGGATTTGGGATATCCATGTTTGGCTTCAGGTACAGCAAACCCGCTGCACTTTAATGAATAGTCCAAATATCAGTCAACTCGGTTTATGTGTTACTAAACTCGGTTTATGTGTTACTAAATTCCGTTTATGTGTTACTAAATTCACGAAATTGCCCCCGGAACCTACACCGGAAGTACTATTACACAGAAACCGCACCACGAAACAGCGGTGTTGTCCACAGCGCCACGCGGAGTTTAGTGGCGCACATTCTTCCACAGCAAGCACAGACTGTACATTCATATTCAATATACGTATATACAGTCAGCGACAGTAAGCCAGTCCTTGATGGAATTTTTTTAATAAATTTATTTTGTATTTATTTATTCAGAATACAGATAGAGACAAACAAGGCATATTTACAAATCCTTTTCAAAAATAAAGCTTTTGCCTTGGGTGGAGCATATAATCAAAACCTAGGAGCTAGTAACAAAGCGACATTAAGAAAAAAATATGTGATAAGAGAAAATCAATAGAACAGGCTATCTCAAATTAAGATGAGTTTCAAGTAAATAAATCAATCCAAAGGCTTTTTTTCTCAATCCTTAACTGACTTACGTACAATATTTAACTCATAGTTTTTAACCATGTCAAGTTTCCTTATTTACTGAAATTTGTTTCTCCATATGAAGTTAAACATGACCTTGTTTATGTCTTTGATAATATTTGTAGAGATGGGTAAAGACAAGACCGGTAAAATAAGTCTAGATAAGCTGTCCATTTTGGATAATAAGACTCTCACAAAAAATTGTGATATCTTTCTGCAGCCACCTGTTTAAGATTAATTTAAACTTGTTTACAATTGTTCCATATATTTATTTTGTCTGAAGCTATCCTATTCTTGGAAATAACAATCCCCAAGTATTTAACTTCTGATTTGACCTTTATGTTATGCAGGGATGGTAATCACCTCTTGAAAACCACATGAAAATATATGATTTTCTCGCCTAAATTTTTAACCTTAAAAAAGTGCTGCAGTTTCCACATGCTTTGGCCCTCTGGGATGATCCTGAGTTCATTGGGAAGGTAACACTCTCAACTTGTTGTTTCTAGTGGCAGTGTGACACTAGGCCTTACTGACGCAGAGCTAGAGAGGTTAGAACACAGAATTTCTATTTCCTTCCAAGTAAATCATCTGAAAAATTAATAAAAAGCACTACTGGAAGCATATTACATGGGCTACATACTAAAATAGTACTCTAGCCTCATGTCTCAACTTAGAACAGAAAAAATCCAGAAAAAAATGACTTATAAAATGGATTTTATATGAATGTATTTCTACAGATATGTCTGTGCGTTTGTCTTATTTCTTATTTCTAAAAAAGCCAAAAAAGTGCTAAATACAAAACTTCTGAATTACAAAAACACATCCACATCACTCACAGATATGTCTGAAAGAAGTACATACATAGATTTATAGAAATAAGTCATCATAATTTAATGAAATGTTGAAATGCCATCAGAAGGCCATATTTTTGCCTTCAGACAGCTGTAAAAGATCACAGGAATAGTTTTTGTTGGCCATGTTTGATATCAATCAACTCGTCTTCTTATTGGCTACACAGGGATGCCAGTTTTATGACCTTATCTTCTAATTCGTGGGCTCCACTGTCAATCTTTACCAGGTGGGCCCAATGGCGACTGTGTGATATCATTGGCTTAGCTTGAGGGTATCTCTTGATAGGCTGATGCTATTGGCTGGGAACAAGGTTCATTGCAATCTGCAGAAGCCACATATTGTAATGGTGTGTCGACCTTCATTTTAGCCCGCACAGGGAAAAAGTTACAAGCTATAGAAACCGAGAAATGATGCACTATCTAGATTTCTGAACGTCGAAACTTGGCCAGAAACTACAAGATTGTGAGGGGACCAGATAGTTATAGATTACAAGGCTTGGATATTCTAATTCCTTGGAGTGTTTGTGATTTAGGAAATCAACGTTTATGAATAACTTTCACCGCTGTGGATAAAGACACGAGGACAAAGGTAGGGATGCAAGCTCGATTTAGACAGAAACGGTGCAGTGTTTCTTAACTTCATAACATGATTATAACCGCTGTAAGTCGCCTTATCCTTTGTGCGGGGGCTTGATGGAATCACAAGACTTTAAGCTTTCTAATGATGTGCTGCATGACCGTGTTGGTGACGATTTAATGCTTGCAATTCATAAAAAACTATTCATGAAAACACGTTGTGGAAAAACAGGTACCGTTTGGGGAACCGTGCTCTCAGAGAGGTTTGTTCTGAACAGCGTTTGATAGATTTGGAAAAACTGATGGGCCTCTCCATGATGATTCAAGCCCTTACTCAGTGGTTAAAATGAACGTTTTGCCCAGGATTCATTTTGTGAGCTCTATGCTGCCTCTCTGCCCTCATGCTGGTTCCTGGCATAAATTACAATCAGTGGTATCTATCTGGAAAGGCAACTGCCGCAAATCAAGAGGCCTACTCTACAGAGGAGGAAGGAGCTTGGTGGCCTCTCAGTTCTCAACTTCAAACATTATTTCTGGTCTTTTGTGTTGAAGTCCCTCCTTACCTGGTTTAACCCAGATGTGTCTGTTTGCAGGTGTACCTTAGAGCCTTGGTCACTCCATGATGTTCTTTTTGCCAGTGTTTCTATCAAACAGTGCCAACTACACTTTAGCCCCATCATCTTATCAAAACCCGGAGATAAGCTGAAACATCCTGCCATATGGCTTGTAAAGGGCAAAACCTTTTCCCCATTGTTCAGTAATACAGCACTACTGATTGGGGGGAGGCTGATAACAGCCCCACAATGGGAACAGAGGGAAGTTCATTGACAAGGAGACATTTTTAGCAAGGGCTGGCTTGTTACCCTTCTCTGACTTACAAAACGCGTTCAATCTACCACATTCCTCTTTTTTCTTTTAGCTACAATCAAGGTCAGCACTAAAGGATACGGTCCCTCCTGGCATAGGCCTTTCCCCATTCATCCATTTCAGAAGTTATTTACTATGCAGCCTAAAAACTGTGGTATGGTATCAAGGCTTTATCAGTTCTTAGTGATATCTGGCCACTCTGCCCTTCCTATTGAGAAGATCTGGGCATGCAATTGCCCAGGCCTGAGTATCGATCTCAACTGGCATGCTGCATGGTCTAGCATTCCAGAAGTATCACGCAATCAAGACAATTAGCAGATTCACTACAATTTCATTCATGGGACATATTTTACCCCTGTGAAAATGCATCACATAAAAACAATGAACTGCCCAATAAAAGCCAAAGGTACATAGCTTCACATGTTCTGGGACTGTTCTCCTGTTGGTCAGTTCTGGAACAATGTTACATACAAAATCTCCACCTTGATTAAAGTTAGTATACCCGTTACTGTCAATATCTTAAATCTGAATAATCTGTCAGCCTTTCAACTCTCTAACACTGAAAAAACTGTGTGAATGCTGTGTTGCTAGACTTACAGCTGCTAAGAAAATGATTGGAAACCATTGGAAACCACCTCATGACTTGTCTTCTTGGACATGGATCCTTTCTCTTTTGGATGTCACATATATGGAACTCTCTACAACCTGCATTAATGGAGCCCCAGGAAAGACTTTGAACACTTGGCTCAACATTACAGAGTCCTTGAAATTTTTGATGTAAATCTGTGCAACAGCCTATACTTCTGTTTGCGTCTGTGATTGGTCCCTTGTCTTGTGTCTGTCTGTGTGGGTGTCTGTTAATGTACAGTATGTGTTTGTTAATGTCTGTTTTCTGCATATATTATTTGTAAGCTGTGGACTTTCTGTTGCGTTCTTTTTATGTTTTAACTGAATCCAACTCCTCGATTCTCAGAGCTTTTTTTTTTATTAAACAAATAATCAGCCTCTATTCCAGAATAATTTGAGTACAATTTGGAGTAAAATTAGAAAACTTCCTTATCTGTACTTCTAAAATCTATGCTTTCTACCCTTCATTAAACTTGTAGTTGAGTTTCACTGATGTTTAATTTTTTTCCTAACTACTAAAATAGGAGTTCTTTTCACCTGCCTCGATAATTTCACTCTTGACCTTATAAATGTCCCCTGTCCTCTTTCAAGATAAAGCTCATCTAATCAACTTGTAACTCCAACAATTTCTTATATTCTTATAAAATTTCATTTTTTATAATAATTTCATTAACCGTCATGCAATTTTCATCCTTTTGTAACATTTTAAAATGTAACTTCCAATATGTTTTTTGGTTACTCTCCCTGTGGGTTTTAAAATCAGTATTTTCGATTTGACCATTATAACCAAAAACATTGCTCATTAAAAAGAATAAACTTTCGTCCTTCAATATCACCGTCAAACAATATCCGTCTCCATCGGATTGATGATTCAATGTTTCTCCAGGGAACTGAAAGCATATCTCCACAGCTCCAGATCGGTTAGAACAATGACTAAATACGATTTTTTTTCTACACATTGATTAGTCCAAAAAGCTACATCAGCTTCAGAAGAAGTAGTCTCTTGTAAAAACAAACTGTGAGATGTTTGCCCTTTACAAAACAATAAAAAGTGCTTTCCTTCAACAATGTCTTTCAAGCCCTTAACATTCAAAGAACCAAAACAGATTCTCATTTACCGTGAACACCAGAAATGAGTAAACAAAAAACTGCTAGTTTCTGAATGTTTCGCCCCTCCAAAAGTTTCCACTGCTTTATGCCATAAACAGACCGTGTTCCCTCAACTTCCCGTTGTCTCCAATCCGCCGATGTATCCATATGGATTTGGAAAGAAAGCAAGTTTCCCGGACCGCCTTGCTTGTTTTATAAGAGGCCACAACCTCCGTCTTTTGCCCCAATCCTCCCAGATTTCTCCCTAAAAATGATGACATGCCTGATCTTGTTGTCAATCTTTTTTCCAACTCTGTGGACAATGTCCACTGCTTCAGTCATGACTCACTAGAACAGGAACCCAAAAGCAGACCAGGACAAGATAAAGTAGAATGAACCAGTTGGGTATTTATTTGAATAGTGTGCAGAAAACAGGTGAGTCCAGATGGAGGAGCAGTGGAGGAAAGCGAGTCGGCTGGAAGTTAGTGAAGATCCGATAACGCTGGTGAAGAAGACAGACTGGTAGATGTGTCTGGAATATCCCAGGTGAGAGAAACTGCAGACAGAAGAAAAGGAGGCAGATTAACGACAGGCATAAAAGCACAAGCAGCAGAGCAAGCTTTCCAAACTGACTAACTGATACACTGGCAAACATACTGGTAAGGCTAATGATCCGGCAGAGAACGGATGTCAGTACACGGCTTAAATGGTGGAGAGGTGATGATCACGACCAGATGTGCAGATTGCAAATGAAACAGAGGTGTGGGTGGTTGCAGCTTGCTTTGTCAACAGGCAACCAGAGAGGGTGCATTCAGGAACTTATGGAAAAGAGACTCAAAAGTGGAAAACAGGAACTGAGGCAAAAAACAAACCCAGGAGGCAGGATTCATGACAGCGTCTTCCAGCTTTGACCCGATATCTGGAGCAATCATGAACCAGGATGTGGGTGACCTGTATACGGATATCTTCGCCTTTTTTCTTTTCTGAACATTTTTCTAGAGGCACCACCTCAATCTGTAGCTTTCTTGTTCTTTGACACTCTCCTTAATGTCATTATTCTCTTTGTAAAGATGGTCGTTTTGTTTCTCCAGATCTTATACTTTCTTTTTACATTCTGTCAGTACCAACCTGCCGAACTGGACGGTCTTCGCTAAGCTAGCAATCATGGCGTTGCTATGTTCGCTCTCTTAAGTTGTCTAGCAGCACATCCACACTCTTTTCCAGGGCCAGAATCGCCTCAAAAATAGTCTTATTAGAAACTATTAGAAACAACTCAGCGACTTCAGTTGACTTGGCCTTCTTTCCCACGGGTTGCTTGGTAGGCGTTGGTGCCGTGGAATCATTGCCAGAGCGGTCCTTTTTATTTAGCAGTGATACATCCATATAGTAGTCATGCTCCTCTTCACACACATTTTCAAATTCTTTCAACGTTAGGCGAGGATTTCTTTCTTTTGGGATCGTGTTGCAGGTTCAATGACACGTTTTGGATCTATTTTTACACTTCCGAGTAGACATTCAACAACTTGTAACTATAATTTGGGACTACTTGTGAAGAGCTTGGAAAATCACAACTGCTCAACCCGCCATCTTGCAAGAACCCACCCTTAGTGGAATTTGGAGGAGCCTTGAGTTTGGAACAGTCTTTTGATGACATAGGATCATCAAAATTCAGGCTTTGGAGGATGTAGAGTAAATCGTTCATTCGGACACATATTTCCCACCTGACAGAATGAGCCGTAACTACATTTGTAGTATAGTTAGTACATTCACATATATTTCCTGACAGAAGGAGCCACATTACTTTTAACTACATTTATAGAGTAAAAAGTCCATTCTGAAAGATATTAACTACCTGACAGAATGCGCTACCCTACTTTCAAAAACATTAACAGAGGAAGTACTCTATTATGAAAGATAGTTCCTACCTTTAAATACATTCATAAAGTAGTCCATTCTGATATATATTTTACAGTAAGCTACCTTATGTCTGACTACATTTATGGTTGAAGTAGGGCATTCAGATGGACCTGACAGAACGAGCTACCCTACTTTTAATTACCTTTTCAGAGTAGTCCATTCAGATATAATTCTTACCTGACAATGAGCTACCCTACTATAAAATCCATTCATAGAGTAAATAGTCCATTCCAATAGATGTATCCCACCTGACAAAATGAGTCACCATTCTTTTAACTAAATGTAGAAGAAATGCATTCATCATTTGTAGGAAATACTCTTGCTACACATTGTCTCAAAAGTATTTGCTTCTCATTGTAGCTGCTTTTAGACTGTCACTGATGCATATCTTTGAATCCCAACATTCCAGCTATCACAGACAGACCACTTCTGGGCGTGAAACAGCTTTTTCCTCTTGTCTTTCTGTCTTGTCCCCATAAAGCTGGTTCAGTTGTTCCCATGTCCATATGAAAGGAACTTCCTTTTGAACTTCCTTCACTTCTTAATGCGGCTTTGTCGCTCGCACACGATGGACAGATACTGGGTCAGCTTCACCATGGCAATAATAATGGTTCCTACAATCAAGGTGCAGGTTGGCCAGAACAGGGAGTGGAAGACGGCGACCCGACCGTAGATCTGTGTCAGGATGGCACTGTCAATTCTGTCTGTAGGGTCCACGAAACACTGAACTGTGTGTTGTGACCTTAGACGCTCAGAAATGTTCTGAATGATCACATGCATGGCTGCATAGTCCTTACGGCACTTTGGGAAGTAGAAGCACTGAAGGAAAGAAGGAAAAAAAGACATTGTTTATTTGTTTAGAGCTGGCTCGTGTGTGGTAGTCCAAGTGTTCTTAACGTTACACAAGTGTTTTGACCATTCAAAGTCCAGACCTCAGGGTTGCTATCCTGTGTCTCCTCGTTGTGCAACAGTCGTAGCACCTTTCCTGTGGAGTTGAGGCTCACGTAGACCTGAAGACAGGGGTAACGGGAACTCTTCCTGCACTCTGCTCCACAGCTGTATGAACAGTTGACATCGCCCACGATGGTGGAGTTCACGATAGTGCAGCTAGCCTCATTAGTCCACACGCTGTAGAGAAAGAGCAATTCTTTTCAATGCATGCAGCAAACATACCTTCATTGATTTTAGAGTTTGACTATGCGGATAACAATGCAAAACTAATAATCACAATTAAGTCAGTTTCTGTTTTCTGACTGAGTTAACAGGAAATGTGCAATCATTAACATTAGGTGCAATACAAGGGGAAGGATGTGCTGTGGGTTCTCTTCTGTGAATGTGAGGGAAGGTGGGATGGTATTGTGTGTGGTTATTAAAGGTTATTTGAAGCATTGGATGAGATAATGTATGTTTATGTTCTGTTGAGGTTAACTGTGAGCTTATTGTGTGTGTAAGTGTCGCCATTTGTTTCTCTCGAATGTCCAAGACAAATTTCTTCTATAGGAGACAATAAAGGCTTATCTTATCTCTTACTGTAAACACTGTATGTCACATAGAATTTGATGAAAGTGATGCTTTTGAAAAAATGATATACATGACAATAAATTAAAGATTTTAGAAATGTCATGTGTATTTTGGCGGAGATGAGATGAAAACAACTGGAACACTGCAACAACCCGTGCAGCGCTGCAGACCATTCAGTGTGTGTGTGTGTGTGTGTGTGTGTGTGTGTGTGTGTACACTAGTATTAAAGAGAGAGAAGGGGAGAAGGAAGTTTGTGTGAGGTGGACCTTGTCACCACGGACCCAAATCTTCACAATTGTTGCTACCGTCACATGTGCGTTACGGGGGGGGGGGGGTCATACCATCCGGCCCTCCCTAGGGAGAGCCCCCCCCCCCCTCCCACACACACAAACACACATTAAAAAAAAGACCCTTTTGCGTGACACACAACTGCACAACGGAAGTTCAGCTTGTAAAACAAGTGTCCCGTGCCTTGGCCTTGTGGAAAGCAACAAACTTAAAATGAAAATACCCGAACCAGCAAGTGTCAGCAACTTTTTTGTTGTTAAACGTCACCAAGGTAACGTGACCTCGTGAAGTGCTGTCCCAATACCATTTATATCTATCTGAGCCCATGTGGCATCACACACTCACTCACTTACTTAGCACCTGAGATCCAATAAGTCTTAGAGTCTTTAGTCCTTAGTCCTCAGAGCTCACTTTGGGATTGGGCCATTGGCATTTTTTCAAACCAATCACCATTGCCTCGGGCAGCGCCGGACACAATGACAGTGTCTCTGATAATTAGCCTCGCGAAGGAACTTTGTGGTAGAACATGTTTACGTTCAAATGTAGTTTTAGTCTTGCAACAGAAAACTCAGATTAGAGAGATATTCTAGCTAGCTGTCTGGATTTACCCTGCAGAGACCTGAGGAGCAGTTAACCATAGGCCTCAGAAATCCATCGCAGTTTAAAATGAAAAGCAGAAGGTGTGGGACATCTGTAGCTGAATATCCACTGGATCCTGAACAATCCTGGAAGTGGAACGTCGTTGATATTGACTAGTGACCTTGTGACATGTTATTACCTGTCCGAGTAAGAGCGCAGTATGGTGATTCCCAGGACAAAGTACATCATGACAGAGAAGACGACCATGCTGAGGCCCAGCAGTATGGCTCTGTCCTCTCCTGCCCTGAGAGCTGTCATGGTTTTCCTCTTGTCCAGGACATCATATTCCCGGGACTTCTGGTAGATGGAACTAGAAAATGTGTCAGATGTCTTTTAGCAGTTCAAAATGTTTTACAGTCAACATTGCACACATCTCTAGACCTTCTATTGTGTAAAATGCAATCCCCTTCAAGTAAATATGTAAATCATCAAATGATGGTAAAGCATTTCATCATTCATGGAGGGTAAGCTGAGCAACAGGACACACTCTGTGGTGTCGTTTAACTGTCTATCAATGTAATACCTGCCTTTAGGCTGATTAGTCCTTGAACTGCCCACTTGCTTGCAGGGTCCACGAAATAGGGAACTATGTGCGGACACCTGAGAAGCTCAGAATGTTGAGAACTACAGTGTTTGTGATTGAACCGTCTCTGCCTCCTTCATATTAGATTCATTAAGTTTAAAGCAGCAGAGCCTTATATAATAGGGACACCCTAGTCTGCTTTGTTCAAGTAAATGAAGTTTTAGGTAAAAACATGCATGGTATTTGGCATCACTATGCAATAATGATGGTGATTCTTGAACTGGCTACCACAGACTCTAACACTGGTATGTGTCTGAATGTTTATCGTAACCCTTTACCTTCTTTTCAGCCAGTATGCTACACGATACCCTCATGATAGACCTTTGTGTTCCTAAGCCAATCCTCAAGACTAAATATGGACCCCTCGTTCAATAATTATCCATCATGACATCAGTTAATTAAATCATTTGTCTTCACTTCTGGAAGCCAACTTCTGTAGACTGACCTACTGTTATTTGTATTGTCTTTTAATCAGAATTGTACTCATCTATTTTTACATTCATGTATTACATGTATCTAATTTTAGATTTATTTCAGATCATCTACTTTTATTACTGTTTCTACTGTTTTATTACTATAAAAAGGTGTGTCAGTACACACTGTCTTGCCCCAGCTCTTGAATTTGCTGCCACTTTCACTACAGTTAAAGTAATAATTTAAGTGCGTTGATCTCTGCTCTTCAACTGACAGTTTAACTGCTTTTGGCCTTGACAGCTAAAATACTCCAACTGACATTTGAAACTCTTGTCACTGCTGACATACTAACTGGCACTTCAATTAGCACACACACGTATCTCTGACTCTTGAACTTGAACTGAATTTGTAATTTGTTACATTATCTAATTGCATCAATGGTTTTCTATGGGGCAAACTACTTCTCTCTCATTTTAACATTTTAACCTGTTGTGACCAGGAAATGTAACCTTTTCTAGAACACATCTGCATTAATATTGAAAGAAACTGAGCAAGGCAGTATTCAATACCTGCGGTCACTTTTTCCATCGGTTGCTTTACTTCCTGCCCACAGAAACATCCTATCTGAGGAATGTGGGGACTGTAGTCCACCGATGCTGCCAGAGGCGCTGACCCACCTGCAAAGTAAATGAGACAGTTATTCAAAAACCCTACAGAATCTAACCTCTATTGTCCCGACGGACCAGGAAAAATGTTGTGGTCTATGGCTCAGATCCTGTGGTTAAAATATTCAGATCTGTTACAACCTGTTCAGTAACACTTGAAAATATATGTTTTTCTCGCCTAAATTTTTACCCTTAAAAAAGTGCTGCTGTTTCCACATGCTTTGGCCCTCTGGGATGACCCTGAGTTCATTGGGAAGTTAACACTCTCAACTTGTTGTTTCTAGTGGCAGTGTGACACTAGGCCTTACTTACACAGAGCTACAGAGGTTCGAACACAGAATTTCTATTTCCGTCCAAGTAAATCATCTGAAAAATTAATAAAAAGCACTACTGTAAGCATATTATAGGGGCTATATACTAAAATAGTACCCTAGCCTCATGTCTCAACTTAGAACAGAAAAAAATCCAGAAAAAAATGACTTATAAAATGGATTTTGTATGAATGTATTTCTACAGATGTGTCTGTGCGTTTGTCTTATTTCTTATTTCTAAAAAAGCCAAAAAAGTGCTAAATACAAAACTTCTGAAATACAAAAACACATCCACATCACTCACAGATATGTCTGAAAGAAGTACATACATAGATTTATAGAAATAAGTAATCATAATTTTATGAAATGGTGAAATGCCATCAGACGTCCATATTTCTGCCTTCAGACAGCTGTAAAAGATCACAGGTATAGTTTTTGTTGGCCATGTTTGGTATCAATCAACTCGTCTTCTTATTGGCTACACAGTGACGCCAGTTTTATGACCTTATCTTCTAATTTGTGGGCTCCACTGTCAATCTTTCCCACGTGGGCCCAATGGGAAGTGTGAGATTTCATTTGCTTAGCTTGGGGGTATCTTGAGATAGACTGATCCTATTGGCTGGGAACAAAGTTCATTGCAAACTACACAAGCCAGAGAATGTAACGCTGTCTTTGGTTTTGCTGTACCGTGTTCACGGAAAAAGATACACACGATAGAAACCAATAAATGATGCACTCTCTAGATTTCTCTACGTCAAAACTTGGGCTGAAACTACAAGATTGTGAGGGGACCAGATAATTATGGATTACAAGGCTTGGATATTCTAATACCTTAGGGTGTTTTCGATGTAGGAAACTAAGGTTTTGGGCGATCTTTCACCGCTGTGATTAAAGACACGAGGAGACAGGTAGGAAACACACACTCGATTAGACACCGTTGTGAGTCACCTTATTGCTTCGTGTGTGGGCTCGATGGAATCAGGAGACTCTAAGCTTTCAAATGATGTATGAGCGTGTTTATGACGGTTTAATGCTTACAATTTAGGAAAGAAGTCAGCACTTTCGAAAAACGGCGAGTTTACGTCCCGTGCACGGGAACCGTCCGCCCAAGAAGTAGCAACACACACTGTAAATATGACTGTAATTTGTCTGTGTGTATGTGTCAGCCCTTATGCCCGATGTCAGCTGGGATTGCTTTGGGCCCCCTGCAACCCTGAAAGGATAAGCAATTACATATAATGGATGGGTGTATCATTTTTGATAGCACTTATTAGATTAATTTCATCAAGGTATTGGGAGTTCAAAAACAGCCTCAGGATCAACGACAAAATTAGTTGCAAAAAAACGTGTTCTGTGAACATTAAGAATATCACAATAATAACAAATATTAGTTGTAATAGAATGCTCATATTAAAGATGCAAAAACAACCCTTGATGTATGTTCATATGTCATGACTGAGCTGGCCCAACATAACTCACAATGTTTACAACCCAGTTAACGGGTCTCTTTCATCATTTGTCAATAAGACGCTTTGAGAGGTTGCTGTCAGCACTGGTGTGTATGTGTCTGCATACTGTGTATGTGCATGTCTTTTAGGCAGTACAGTAGATCACTCTGCTGGCAGAGAAACACGCCTCTATAAAGGGGTCCACAACCTGTTCACTAAGGTTATGTTTTCCTTTCAGAAATCACATTTGTCGAAGTGAGTGACTTAGTTAGTTTTCTCTATCTTGTGCACTTGATTTTTTTTGTCAAATGCAGACATATGCTGCATAGCCCTGACATTTTTTCCCCAGTTTTTTATACATTGACAATTACGTGATTTTGTTTTCTGCGATTGTGCGTAATGACAAAAGTGATTTTCCCCCATTCAATATCTCCATTGATTTTTCATCAAATGCCTTTATATTTATTCAAGAACCAAGCCAACCAGCTACGACCTGACTAAAACATTTGATACAGCTAAAAAGAACATTTCAAAAACAGAAAAAAGGCAAAGGTACAAGACTGTTTACAGGCTTACGTGGGTACGGTAAACACCTCCATGGTAACAGTAAGCTCCCCCAATCAGAAACGTCACTAATACGCTTATTTATTGTGGGTAGTGTAGTACTTCTCCATGACATTGCAAATCTATTTTTCATTGTTTAGATCTGCTAAGATCACTGGAGTCCAGTTAACAGACCTGAGCACCCTCTGGATGTAACAGGTAGTCCAAAAGCTTAGAGAATCAAGGCTAATTCTGACCATGTTCTTTCTTTGTGTATTCTCTTTAATGTCATCAGGATGCCTATATCTTACCCCACCACTGTGTAAAACCAACAGATACTTGTATTCTTTCTGCAATAAGGCCCTCAATGGCAGCAACCTGTAACATTCAGAGCTTGTAATCCCGGGGAAGCACCATGCTTTCATTTATGTATTTATAACTTCCCTTAAATTCAATTATGGTTGTATATTTATTTTATTTAGCTCAATGTTTAAGCCAACATGTGCTGACCTGCTGCTGCTGATGTGTTGGTTGATCAACTGACATTGAGCAAGCCTATATAGCCAAAATGGCATGATCCTCATTTCGTAACACCTCTCTGCAAAAAATCGACTGAGATTGGCAGTCAATTCAGGCTCCTTCAATCAAAGCATTGAATATTTGACATTTCATATCTGCCTTTTATGGGACTGGTTGACTGCAAAATTCCATTGCCCTGTTGGAGTTAATAAAGTTGCTTGAATTGAATGCTTTATTAGGTAGTTGTGGGCTCTACACAGGCATTAACCTTTGTTTCTCAATCTCGTCGCTCGTAGAAAGTCTACTTTGGACATCAATAATCAATTCGTTTGGAGTAAATGAAAGGGATAATTACTAAAGCCTGCTGAGAGCATAGAGTAACAAGGCAGGGGAAGTCCCTGTGGGAATGTAGGATTCTGTGTTGTTGTTTTTTTACATCTCTTTAAACCCTCCCAACTTTATGGAAGCAGGAGACTACCACAATACACCTTTTATTTGTAAAAAAGATTCCTTCCTACAACTAGCATATATCTAGTAGAAAGTTGGAAGGTCAGCCTGGCTTGCATGGAAAATGTATTGCTAATCTGGAGATGGCAACAATAGAGTATTTTATCACAATATTTATGTTGCTTTCCCTTATAGGGCTGGGTATTATATTTTTATATTTACTGGGTATCAACCCAAATAAGCCTGGCATTAATTATACAAAAATCTGAAATATCAAAGTTGTCATAAGGCACAGAGAATGCGGACCCAAATGCAGAGATGGACAGATAGTGTTGAGGATTTGATAACAAAGTCAATACCAAACAAAAGCGGTCCTGAACACAGCAGGCAAAATCCCTCCAGAATGCTCAAAGCAAAAGAACAAGATACCAAAAACTGGTACAGAAAGCCACCGGTGTCAACTCCACACGCTGAACAATACAATGACCTGACAACAGGCAAATAAGAACACAGAGACTAACTACCAGAAGTAACCAGGTAACACCAGGAACAGGTAACACAAGGGCTAGGAACAGGTGGAAGACATCAGACAATCATAAAGGCAGTAAAACTAAAAGACAGGAAGTAAAACAAGACAAGACAAGACAGAAAACTACACTACCAAAATAAACAGGAAACAGAAACATAGGCTACAAATCCCTAACAAAACTTGCGTTCTAGTTCAGATAAGTATCGTAAATGTATTTTTAGATTATATAATCCACAATTACCGTTGACTCTATAAAAAGTCAATAGAGAAACACATTTAGTGTGACACCCTGACAAGTCTTCCTGTTAGTGTGGAGAAACGTGTAACCTAACACAAGTGGAGCTGACATTGTGTGCATGCACGTGTCTTTCCTGCGAACATGTTCTTTTGATTGATGACTGACTGCATACCCAAACAGATCTTCATGTGTGTCTTTGAGTGTTTATATTTATCTTTGTCAAACTAATGGAAAAACTCATACACACAAACACACATGAATAGGTATGTCGACACGCTGTCTGAAACATAACTGTCATTCCTTTACAGTTTAAAATGGAAAACACTCTCTCGTAAAAGCTGACATTGTGAAGGACAGACTCTGGCCTTGTCACTGGACAGACTGTTCTCATTCACTGCTCATACTTATACATCAGAAAAAGAATGCAAATGCAATAACATATGTGTAATTGTGAGCCAGGACGTGCTGGGCTAACCTGACGCTCCTTATGGTTTGTTAACACAACCAATTGAGAAGTAATTGAAATCTGTTTTGAAAAAGCCAGGCACTTTGAACAAAAAGAAATTTGATAATTATGTGAGGAACTTTGTTTAATTTAACATCACGCTGGATTATTAGTTTTTTTAAATAAATTACTTTTTTGAACAATTTGGGGTAACATGTTATTATATTCAGAAGATGATTCTCATATCAATCACCGAAAGCTCAAAATGGTCAAGGACCATCATCTATTGAAAAGCTCATAGTACCCAATAGTCCCAATAGAGAACTATGCTCCCAGAATTCTTGTTACTTGTGGTTCCTAGAGTCTCTTAAATTAGAATGGGAGCCAGAGCCTTCAGCTATCAGGCTCCTCTCCTGTAGAACAGACACCGTCACCACATTTAAGAGTTAACTTGAAACTCTCCTTTTGGATAAAGATTATAGTTAGGGAGTGGGGATTCAAAGCATCTGTCTAGCCTGGCATACCTGCTCTTTGTCATAGTTGTCTGATTAATTTACCATTTTATCAATAATATATTCAAACTAGAGGGAGGCAGGGCAGTACAGTCCGATCCGGCAGGGGAGAGTTCTAGCCTGACCAGGCTGCTCTCCTTTCGCTCTTAATTACGCTGTTATAATTTTAGACTGCCGGGAAGTTTGACACACTGAAGTCCTCTCTCCTCTATCTTTCCATTTGTGTGCATCCATCTTGGCTAACCCTGTACGTAGTTCTATCAGATTCTCCTCCAGATTGTGGAACCATTGGCGGACATGTCTGTATACTAGACACTGAACATTGTGGAAGGCTTTGTTTTGGTTTTTTTTGTTTTTTTGTATTTTTGTATTTTGTATTTTGTATTTTTGTGTTTGTATATGTTCTTATTTTGATATGGATCCCCCTGGGTCTGAAATAAAGTTTATTACATGTCCCGGAAATGCTTGTAAGTAACCTAGCTCTGGGGAGTCATTCCCGGAGTACTATATCCTGCTACATCCTGCTGTGCCCTGTAATGCCGAGCAGTGCCCCGCTATGCAATGAACTACTACAACGACTATTTCGAGTTACTGTTCCATAATCTTTTATTGTGACTGTTATTGCCACTTTCATTACACTCCCCTAGACACCGCCTACCAAGAGCCTGGGTCTGTCCGAGATTTCTTCTGAAAAGGGAGTTTTTCCTTGCCATTGTCACATTAAATGCTTGCTTTTTGGGGAATTACTAGAATTGTCTTTGTAAACTATAAAGTGTGGTCAAGACCTACTCTATATGAAAAGTGTCTCAAGATAGTTCTTGTTATAAATTTATCCCATAAATAAAATTGATTTGAATTGAATACAATCTGCAACAAATGCGTCAATATTACATACAGTATCTAATTTTTCATTCAGATTTACTGAGCTTTCATTATTTTGACACTTCCTGTGAAACCCCGCGGGCTGGGGACATTTACCATGGTGCTCAACTTAATGGAAAAACCCGCAATATGTCCCAGGGTTGCTGGTGACCAAATCCCTAATTCAATATGTACATTGAAGCCTTACTAGTGATAAAACGTTGCTTGGCCACTGTTCCATTCTCTGATCTGAATGACCGCATTGCATTGTGGGGCATAGGCTATAAATGCCATCTGTGTGAGGTGTTCTGACAGCATTGTCATATTTTACAGGTAATCAGAGCAACATAATAACATTAAATGAATAAATAAAAAGCATGCTAACATCTCATGAATAAATGTTGATTAATGTGTGTTACATTAATCATACACCCTCCGGTTCCCAACTCAACTCCCTACGGACTGAGCTACTGCCACACACACACAAACTACGCCCGTAACTGCCAGTAGCTCCTCACTCCTCCACAACTGTCTGGACACCAACGCATTTCTTGCGGCCTAGAAAGATGTATTTTTGTGTGACATGTGATACCACAATTCTCGCGTAATATTGTCACAGGGCGAGAATTCAGCTGCCGTGCAAGGTAAGTCCAGGGCTGCCTCTAAGGAAGAAGTCAGGTCACGTAGTATAAATTGGTCGGGGTGGATGGATGGGCAAACAAACACAGGACTTTCACACAAGACACAATTATACAATTGCTACTTACAGTACCTCTAAATCCGAATGAAGAAAAACACACCCCTTGCTATTCCCCCTGGCAACTTCCAATCAAAGCCATGACCTACAGAAATACTACATGGGAGACCAAAAGACAACAGATGCGAATGGATGGAGCTATATTGCTTCAGTGTATGTTTGTGCTTGGATAATTCACTATTGGGTGGAACAAAGGTGACATGAAAGGGCTGCTAGTTGGCACAGCTATACCTGGCTAGAGGAAATCACCTCGGGTTCCAAATCCCAAATCACACCATGTTGTCAAAAACTTTAAAAACAGAACATTGGGTGTCAAGATGCTCACTTTCTCCATATCCACTTTGTTCACTTTTTGTCCACTTGGAGCAGGGCAAGCTGTAAACGTAACATTACTATTACCTTTTTAAGTTAAAGTGGCAAACTTGTTGAAACATAGTTTGTTATACAAATCCAGCAGACGTAGAGTGACATTAGAATGCTGTGTTGCTGTTGACATGATAAATTGAAAGTCCAATATTCACTCCGGCTGTTTTTGTTTCTTCATTTATATATAGCTCTTTAGCTGCTAAATGCTCCACCATGCTGTCTGTCAACACGAGGTAGAACAAACACAAGACCGAAACATCAGGAAGCTGCACCTGGCTACTAAAGCAATAACAGTCAACATGACAAGACTGAATATTGACTGAGCCATGCTTCACTACACTCACACAACTGGTCTATAAAAGTAGTAGGACCATGCATGATGGTACACGTAACGGGGGCTTGAATCAATATTTATGAGGGGCCGTATAAGACATTATCTATTCTTGTACTCTCACATTCATACATTCTCCTTTCACATACATATATTTTCAATCACACATACATACATTCTCCTTTCACATACGTATATTTTCA
>NC_048415.1:27955719-27959713 GCF_013103735.1 Etheostoma cragini
TCATACATTCTCCTTTCACATACATATATTTTCAATCACACATACATACATTCTCCTTTCACATACGTATATTTTCACTTTGACATACATACATTCTCCTTTCACATACATACATTCTCCTTCCACACACATATATTTTCAATCACACATACATACATTCTCCTTTCAATTATGTATATTTTCACTGTGACATACATACATGCTCCTTTCACATTCTTATAGTTTCACTCTCACATATATATATTTTACTTTTCAACACATACATGCATTTTCACTCTCACATACATATATTTACACTTTCATGCACATATATTCTTTACTCTTACATACATACATTCTATTTATTACATAAACCTATTTTTATTCTCACATGTATAAACCTTTTTCTCTCATACATATACTTGTTCACAGTCTCAGCCACAAACCTAGTCACTTTAGCATATGTGTAGTCTTGACGCTCATCTTTTGTGGTATCCACTACTTAACCTGACACAGGAAGTTCCTCCCTAAACAGGAAGTCACTCTCAAACCAAAAAATACATGTGCAAGACTTGTTTAGCTTGGTCCTAACCTGGATTTAAGGAGCCTACCTACATGATGATGCTATTCAAACTAATCCTGTTTTCTTGTCAAGTTCAGTTTCTCATTTTGGGAGTAAGTAGCAATGAAAATGACATTAGACATTTTTTTATCAGTATGTTGGAATGTGTTGAAAATATCCAAAGAGGAGCTACAGATTTCTTTGTTCGTGAGAGGCTCTATGGAGAACTTCGTGATCAAGTTCAAACCTTATCTGGATTAATGTCCATCTCGAGATTTGTTGAAGATTCAAGAAATAGAGAAACGATTAATACATTAACGTCTTTATATGGATATCTTCATTTTTTGGTGAGTTCTCATGAAAGCAGGCAAAGAGCCAGGTCTGAGAACAGGTATGCCCTGTTGCCTCCACCTGTGATGACTGGGCTTCAAGGAAGGCCTCAATACAGCATTTCACAAGATCAAATCTCTCATTTATTATCCCTTGGAATGAACTGGCAAAGCATCGCAACATGCTTAGGAGTTAGCTGTCGGACTCTCTACAGGCACAGACAACTGCTTGGTATTCAGCCACTGACATATGCAACACTGTCAGATGACAACCTGAACAGAGTTGTTGCTGAAATTCTTCAGTCAACCACAAATGCGGGTGAACGATATGTTCAAGGGAGCTTAAGGTCACGTGGGCTACGCATTCAAAGGTGGCGTGTTAGACATAGTCTGCAAGAAATTGATCCCATTGGGCGATCCCTCAGAAGACGCCATGCAATACGCCGACGAGTATACAGTGTTCCAACCCCCAATGAATTATGGTGAGTAAAAAGAAATACTAAATGTAAATCAAAAAGCACAAAGTTACTCACCCAGAATTCAGAGCTCTTTCCCCATATTCCAGGGAAATTCAAATACCCCTCCGAGGAAAATATACTGACAAAATATCTTACCATTTTTATTTTGCATTTCATATATAAATATATATATATATATATATATATATATATATATATATATATATATATATATATATATATATATATATATATATATATATATATGTATGTAAATATATATATGTATGTAAATATAATTTTATTATTATGGTTTATTTATCTACACAGATCCAAATTTGGTTAACTAGCAAACAAAGACTTGAAAAGACTGTTGAGGGAAAATGTCATCACTGTTAACTCAGCAAAAGTAATTTATACAATTCTATTCATTCTATGTGTTGTGTTGTCTTTTGTCTGAAATCTCAGTGATGATGTTTTAGGGAAACAAACTAGGGATTTCCTGGGTGTTTATTTAAATTATTAAAATCATCAAATTTCAAACCAACCCTCTGAAAAGTAAGCAATTGTTTAAATGTATCTCCAATGGCTAGACTTTGGAGAAATAACTAAGAATTTGGAGTAGGACTATTGGGAGGTCCTATGAATTTGAGAATCAAAATTTGACATTCTGTGGAATGACTACTGCTAAATTGAGTATCTAAAGAATTTAAAAAATTGTTTAACAATTGTTGATGCACGATTTACAATATATTTCCCCCCCTTTTCCTACTTTCCTTAGGCACATTGATGGAAACCACAAACTTGTGAGATGGAGGATGGTGTTCCACGGCTGTGTAGATGGTTTTAGTCGAACCATCATTTATCTTGCTTGTCTAGACAACAACAGGGCCTCTAGTGTTTTGTCACTTTTCTTTACTGGTGTTCAGAACTTTGGATTACCATCCAGGGTCAGATGTGACCATGGAATGGAAAACACTGGTGTTGCCCGTTTCATGCTTTACAGGAGAGGGTTGAACAGACGTAGTGTTATCACTGGCAGATCAGTCCATAATCAAAGAATAGAGAGATTATGGGCAGAGCTTAATCGAGTAGTGTCATTTCATTTTGTTAATCTTTTCAACTTTATGGAACAGAATAATGTGTTAGATTCACTTAATGAAATCCATTTATTTTGTCTACATTTTATTTATTTGCCACGAATTCAAAGGGCTGCGACTGAATTTCAGAACCAGTGGAACAACCATGGTCTCTCAACACAAGGGGGGCAAACTCCACTTCAGCTGTGGCAAAGGGGCATAGTGAATAATGTTGGAATTCATAACCCTAGTATGAATGGTGTTTATGACATAGACAGTGACTTTGCTATTGATGACAGACCACTTTCACAGTTACAGACAAACAATGTTGTTGTTGTTCCATCAGTGAACATTACCATCAGTAACACAACAATGGAGACACTTCAGCAGACCTTTGATCCATTTGAAGATGATGGAAATCATGGTATAGATTTATTTTGCAACCTTGTGCATTTTCTTGAGAGGCATTCCTAATATTGTAGTCATAATGCGGTCTTAAAAGAGAAACCAAACCCATCCAGGAGCTATACTGCATAACTTGACAAAGATTATGTCATAATATATCAATAGAAGCACATATATTTACTTACTATAGTAGTGAAATATAAAGCAAAACTGCCATTCACTGTCTATGTGACAGAACACCACTTTATTGAAACATACTGTTATAGTTTTAAGGTCATGGTATCATTGTCTCATGCTTATACTGTATGTTCAAAAAATTTTTACTGAAAAGGTGAAACATGAAACACTGAAAACCAATTGTTTTCCATGCTTTTGGCTCCAGACATCTCAATAAATGTAATTAAAATCTGACTTGTTTTAACATTTGTCTTTTGTTGACCAGGATAAACAAAATCTAACAATAATAAATTGGGAATCAGCAGAAATGGAAATCAAGAGAAACAGATTTTAATAGTCAAAGAACAAGAATAACAAGAGCCAACAAGTATAGGGCATCAGTAATTATTTTGTCACTAAGAGTCTAAATTACAATCTGTCAACCTAATGCCGGCGTGTAGTAGGGTATCAGTTTTAGTAAGCAATTCCTTACCCAGTAATATTTAACGTGAGACAATAAGTCAGGTCAGTCAGTGTGTCACCTATAGGATGCGTGTACACTTTATCCAGTTATCCCAACAGTAAGATATGAACTCTTGAAGCTCAAAAATACTTTGTTTAAATGGTCAATGCAAACAAATGTAGGAATATGTAATGCAATCAAGCACAGATGATTATCGCAGACACTATGAAAATTAAAATACCAATTACATGTAAATACGAATTATCATTGAAAACCAGCAGTTTCAATATTACTGGCAAAATCATCCTGGCCACACAACCAAGCCAAATTCAAAATTTTAAGTTTACTCCACAATAGATTTCTGCATTACATATTACTTTACCTTCATTGAAATCTGACAAACTGAACTGTACTTCCTACGAACCTTCCTTTAAAAAAAGATTAAACAAATGTATATTTTGCACACAGAAAAACCCTCGAAATTGTGGAATGAGACACCAAATATATGCATGTCAGGAACTGTTATTATTTCAGTGCTGCTTTATGTATCTGTATCTATCTAC
>NC_048415.1:27959813-27963792 GCF_013103735.1 Etheostoma cragini
GGAATGAGACACCAAATATATGCATGTCAGGAACTGTTATTATTTCAGTGCTGCTTTATGTATCTGTATCTATCTACATATACTGTGTATACATATATATACAGATACTGTGTATACATCTATACACAGTATCTGTGTGTGAGCTCGACCTTACAACAGAATACTGAGAACAAGGCCACTCTGAATGCATTCTAAGCCATGCCAAATCCATGGGTATTGCCCAATGCAAAGTCCATGTTTTCCTGAAAGTCTTTGTAACAAGTGTGCAGTGGTAACTTCAGACAATTAATGCATGTGTTTGCAATGGGTAGTTTAGAAGTAGTTCCTGCATCATGCTCTTGGTGAAGAAATTCAATTGAAGGCTGTGGAGAGAAGCCAATTGGTGGAACAAGATTGGCTCCAGTGGCAAAGGCGAGAATCATCCCTAGCTTCTGTGTTTCTTCTTGCTCTATATAAAGAAATACATCAGACATTAGATTATAACACTACACACCTCACTACTCTAAACTGATAGACAATGGTAAGATGCAGTGCACATTCAAATAAGTAGTTATTTCAGTTAATTTAAACATTACAATAACCTTCTGCATCTGAGAGGTAGTCTCTCCAGAAAGGAACAACAACTTCTTCAGAATGCCTTTTATTGCTGCCAGCTGGAGAAAGGCGGATGGTGAAGAGGCTTTCAACCAGGTCAGCTGTCAGGGTTGTAGGAGACCAGCAGAGAAGGGGGCGAAAACTCTCCGGGTGAGCTTTGATTTTGTCCAGCACACCAAGTGTTCTCAGTCCATCCCTAAATCTGAGTAAAATTCAACAGTACTTTTAAAGTATTTTGAATGGTGAATAAAGTTATTTACATATTCACATGTAGGTGATGAATGAATCAAAGAAACAATAGAATGGCAAATAGAAGAATTCAAACCAAGAGTAGTTAGTAGTTCTTACAGAGGTAAACCTACTGAGGCAGCAGTAGCCTAAATTCCACTGTCAATAACGCATAAGCCCTAATGGTTTATATCACAGTAAGCTCGTTATTAAGTGTGTAATATTGATTTACAATGATTTCATCTAGAGGTAAAATTCTACATGGCAAGCTCCCTCCCATTCTGAAAATTTACAGAAGCAGTGGACTTCAAGGACACAAAACAAGTTACTTAAGATGACATCATCTTCAACTTCCTCAAATCTTTCCATAATATCAAGTCATGAGGTGTAGATGTATTTAGTTATTTATTCATTAGTACTTCTTCGTTTTCCAAGGGGTGCATGCATTTGTGGCAGGCACAGAGTTTATGTAAAAACGCGTGAGGCTGTTAAGTTTGTCCATTCTGTTAGTCCGTAGTTTGTCTGAGAAATTAGTAAAATAGAAGGAAAACATGGCAGCATGCCCCGCTCCTATGTAGATATAAAAGGCTCATGTTTAAGGTCATAAAACACATTCTATTTCCAAGAGATTAGACACCAAATACAACATTTTGAATATTATATTTAATTTTCACTAAGTCTGTTCTGAAAGACCAATACTTTTAACACATGTTGCCTATCTCAGCATGTTTATCATTGATTTTTAAAAATATAATTAGAAAAAAAGGCTTTTAAGAGGCAAAGAAGACTTGGAAAAAAGATTTAAATGTACCTCTCAAAAGGACCACGCACTCTGTGCATCACTTGAAACATCAGGATGTCGTCTACAAGCAGGTTCTTGTCTTCCAACTTTCGCAGAGGCCTTAGGCAGCCAGCATTGGCCAAATACTCTTCAAGTGGGCCTGTTGTTGCTATCAGTTCTTCAAATGCTTTACACTCTATGACCTTCAAATACAAACAAAAAACATTTAAAACTGTCTTTGCCACACTAGTCACTAATGTAGAAACAGACAGACATACAAAAATGTACCCTTTTGATGTTGTCACGTAGGTCATTATCTGCAACATCTGCCAATACTGGCTTTGCCAGTTCTGGGCCGTCAACAAGGCAAGAGAAGAGAGTTGGGGACAGAAAGCGTGCGGGTGGACCACCATGTACAAGGCTTACTGCGATGGCCCTCCCTGCAATGAAGTACCGGTCCTCTCTCATGGCTACAGAAAAAAAAGCATGGACAGCGCGTACTGTGTGTACAAAGTAAGGTGTACCTGTATCCTCACACAAAATATAGTGAAACTTATCTGGGGTTCAGCATCTAAATGATGAGATCACAATTAATACATACCAGTACTGTCAAAGGCCAAGTTCATTTTGCCTTCTTCTCCTTCAAACATTTGAGAACTGGGCAAAGCTTCCATAAGCAGTGTTAGAAATTCCCTTCTTGGTCCACCCAAGTCCACAGCCTCTTCAGGTACTCCCATATCATCAGAAAATCTGACAGAAATAGTGTGACATGGATCATATGTCCCTCGTTTAAAACCTCTGATGGCTCCATCCAAGACTGTTGATCGGTTAATGTTAAACTTGCATCTCTTGTGTTGGGTTATTTTTGTTGCAAGATCTTGCAAGATATCTCTTGCTGGCATTATATATCCTGTGGTTCTAGAAACAAGAAAAATTAAATAAGTTACAGTTAGCACAATACAATGCAGTTATAGGAGAGAATCATGTATATTCTTCATTGAACATTTTTAACTTCAGTAAAGTAACATTGGGTATGTTAGCAAGTATCAATAAAGGTGCAAAATGAAAAAGTTGTAAATCTTAAAACATTTTCATTTGTACTAACCTTTCACTATGCAAGCTTGCTAGTATAGCGTGGTTCAGTTCCTCCTCATCAGAAGAAAGGTCAGACAGTACAGAAATTAATGAAAGGTAGGTATCATAGTTTGTTGCTTGATGGTGTGTTGAGGTAGAGGGTAACTCGGAGGAATGACTTGCTGGAGTGCTGCTTTGGTAGGGTAAGCTTGTACAAGTCAGGACCAGGGTTGGATCTGGAACTGAAGTAGCTCCTCCAAATGGTAGGGCAGAAGGCTGACTTGTGGAAGGACATATTCCATGTTCATTAGAAGAACCACTTGCTGAAATGGTGGTGTTAGGTGAGATATTGCTGTGGTAGGTGGAGGCTGGAGTATGAGTAGATAAGACTTCACGTCCATGTGATAAGGCAAAAGATTGAACTGCAGAAGTACTGTTTGATGGGGCAGTTGTTGGACTAGTCAAACTGTCTGAAGATGCATAACAGTGTCTAACTTGTGTCAGAGATGAGGACCGCAGTTGGCGAGTTGAACTCAAATTGTCGTCATCGCTGCTATCATCCTTAAAAGGATTATCATCCAGTTCCTGGAAACATCAAGATTTGTCTTTATATTTACGAAAGTTACTTCAACCATCCATATTTTAAAGTGACATCTCCCCAAGAGTACCAGTATCCCCTCCTAATCATAAACAATAGCCGCTTTCCGACCAGAGGGATTTTTGCAGGTCCTAGAACGCTTATTTTCTCGTGTTCCAAAAGGACCAATTTGGGGATTATTAAATTCCTCTGCACGTAGTTCTTGTAACTCTTTCAGCTTGTACATCAGGGTAGGGTCCTTTCCCTTTTCTGCATAGTGGTGAATAGATGGCTGTGTTTTAATAACAAAATGTCAGCTCCTATGGCCACTTGGCCAGTGCAAATTGTAAAACCGGTTTTGGGGAAGTGTAGTTAGTAGAACTGGTTAAGAAGTGGCCCTATAACCTTGTTTCTGCAACTACTTGGTCGGAAAGAGGCGTATGTTACTTCAACAAAGAAGAAGCCAAATTAAGTCAATTTCTGGTCTTAGATTGAACAATGTAAACATTCAAATTATTTTTAAACTGAAATTGAAGTTTAAGAAGAACAGATAACAGAGGTCAGCGGTAACTGACCACATTTAATCATCATGTATGGATGTGTATGCACCAATTATGGGTTATTATTCTAAGAGTACTCTGTAGGTTAATTCAAATTTGAAATAGCTTACCAAAATTGGCTTTGATGGTCTGAGGTATAGGGCTTTCGATTTATATACTTTGTGT
>NC_048415.1:27963892-27981425 GCF_013103735.1 Etheostoma cragini
ACTGCTTGATGGCTTTGAAAGAAGAATAACATCCTTGTTGAAAGTATTGTGATGTTGAATTTTGGCCCTACAAAACAAAGCAGACATAGTTGATATGTATTTATCCTTTCATATAACACATGGCACATAATAGGCTATTTTATTTCTACATCATTCAATGATTTATATCCTTCAATATTTCACTAAAACTGGTGACAGTGTAGGCTAGGCCTACATTAAACCATTTGGTTCACTTGACTTAAACTGATGAAATCGCAATACCATACAACAAAAAGGCTAACCCACAAATAATGTTATCCTTTTTACTTAAAATTTGGCACCGTCAATATTAGGATTGCAAATGCTACAATGAGAATGCAACACCTGTCGCTGAACAAAGTGACAATGATCTGTAGTTATGATTTACATTTTATTGGAGATTTGTAAAAGCACAACAACCAAAGGAGTATAATTATACGCAAAAAATCCCAGGGAAAAGCACTTAAAAGCAATGTTGGGATGCCAATTTTTAAGTTCAGTTTGACTGAGTTTTTTTTCCATTACTACCCCCCAAGAACTATTACATTATAATTATTAATTGTAATGTATTACGCATTCACAACATGGAAGATTCAATTTCTAATGCCTTTATATATTTCAGGACAGAGTTTTCTAAAAACACATTAAATTGCCAAGTGCTAAGGAGAGGTAAAGTGTGGAGAAAAATCCATAATTCGTTTATTAAATATTTGTTTGCATTTCATTTTCAGATTATTAACATGTTCCATATGACCAGTTCAGCATAAATCAAGCAAAGAAAGGTTTTGTGTAAACACAAAAGACTACTACTATTGTACTGACGATCACTATGGCGGACGGTTACTTGATTGAAGCAAAGGAACAACAGTCAGTGCGTGGAACGTGGTGAAAATGGTTTAAGATTGGATATTCAAAATACATTCTTTATCGACGTCTTTTTAATAGTTTTAACCTATGGTTTTACCGGCAGAAGCAGCAGGAGTCCACCGGAGGACAGTTATTTGATGATTGTATGTTGAATATCCAAAATAAAACTTTGACACGGTCTCATCATATTTACAGTAACGTAATTGATATATTTACATGTGAGGAAGCCCGGACTAAACTTAGCGTGACAAAGATGTTTGAAGCCTTGTAATATGTCAGTGCAGTGAGGGCATGAGATCGGACACAATCAATAGCGGGAGGGGGGAGCGCGGTCGCTTACCAATATACAGTCAAATCAGTTAAATACAAGTCAGCAAAACAGAGCTTATTTATTCTTACCGTTTCCTTGGACGAGAGCCCCAATTTCCAAAGTGCTGCTGTGTTTGAAATCGCAAAGACTGCCGTGATCCTCCGGTTGGGCCTTGGTTAGCTTGAGGTGCATTGCCTGTAGCAGGGTCTCGTGAGTTTCCACCTGGTCGAAAAAGTTGTCTCATTTCACTTTCTGCCGTGCTGGGAACAACATTTGGTGCAGATGAGCACGTCCTTTGACGCTCAATGGCAGAAATAGTATCAGAGGATGTTAAAATAGTCCTTAAAACTCCAATAGCTTGCTGTAAAGCGTTCGTCTCATCTCCGTCCATGCTAACCGCGACCTGAACATGACCCTGCCGGAGTTTCTCAGCCAATCACAGCGTGAGGTTGACAGCCAATCACAGCGCGATAACTGTTCTGCCATCCGTTTCCACTATACTCCTTCCTTTTCCACTATACTTTCTCACACATACACACATTCTTCTCTCACAGTAATATATTTTCTTCACACATGCATACATTTTCTTCTTGTATTATTTAAAATTTTGGCTGCATATAAATTAGAGAAAAAATGTATGGATATGTATGATAAATATAGAAATATGAAAGAAAAATATATATTTGTGTGTGTTAAAATATAGAAATATAAGAGTAAAATGTATATATGTGAGAGTGAAAATATATGTATGTGAAAGAAGAATATATGTATGTGTGAGTAAAAATATATGTATCCGAGAGTGAAAATATGTGTATGTAAAAGAAAAATATATGTATGTGAGAGTAAAAATATATAAATGTGAAAGGAGAATGGATGTATGTGTGAGAGCAAAAATAAATGTATGTGAAAGAAGAATATATGTATGTGTAAGTAGAATGGATGTGTGTGTGACAGTGAAAATATATGCATGTAAAACGAGAATGTATATATGTGTAAGGAGAATGTATGAATGTGAGAGTACAAGAATAGATAATGTCTTATACGGCCCCTCATAAATATTTGCTTGTCCTGTATATGTACGCTCTCTGGTTGGTAGTTGGCCTTTCAGCACTTGAGAGCTCTTAGCTGCAGCATAGTGACAGTTTAAGGTTTTAGAAATCTACACTGGTAATAACATAGTCATTGGTGGGAAATGTCAACACAGGTAGTAAAAGACTCAAAAGAATGAAATCTGAAAACATTCACAAAACCTTGTGAAACTTGTCATTATTACCACAACTGGCTGAGTATGCCTTTGTTTACCACTTTTGAATGTCAAGATTATACGTAAATGTTATTAATTCATGTAAAGTACACCACTAATATGAAATGGTAACTGCATTATTGTATCTGATTGCAGTATATTCATTTAGAAACAAGAAACATTTGTAATTATGCTTGGTACAATTATAACTTGTTTAATAGTGTGTAGATCACAAACACAAGCGTGTAGTTTACTTTAAAGCGTATAACTGCAATTTAAATTTAAATTATAGGCTGGTCAGATATTTTTTTCATGAATGTATCAGCCCTGCAAGAGGTTGGTATATGTCAGAGCAGTATCAAATGAGTAATAACGTAAATAGATTATATTGACGTGAATACTAACAAAAATGTATATGTATGCATGCATGTATATTTGTATGTATGTATGTTTGTACATGTATGTATGTATGTATGTATGTATGCATGCATGCATGTATGTATGTATGTATGTATGTATGTATGTATGTATGAATGTATGTATGCACTGCATGTATGTATTGTACATAATGCAGTAGAGGAAGACAGCAATTAGATTAAAATTAAACACAAAACTGAATCAACAAACATGGCTCAGCCCAATCACACAACGACTGGGAATTTTGCCCCAGTGCAAACATCCAATGTAACAAATGCACTTACTTTAGCTTACATTTTTACAAGTCTTATTGGTAAAGTACTTATGAAAATGATACAGTGATGAAAAGGAGCTCACCTGATTTCTGATGGTGGTGTCAGAGAAGAGTCATTGGTCAGACTGTTGGAGCAGTTGTCTCCTAACATGGCTCTTTGCACTTTACAACACCTCTGCCCATGATCTCCTTTTTACCTTTATCCAAACTACTGCTTTTGTTTAGTGCACTTGGTAGTTCTGACTACTGCCTAACAGCTGGCTCAGTAGTCTTCACTTTTAAGCTGCTAAAGCTTGTCAACAAAAAATAAATCATCAATGATTGTCTTTTTACTTCCAAATCCCCACAAACTGAAGCTATACATTATATTTTAGAACACAAGAAAAAACAAATAAAACCAACATCAGCCCTATAAAAAGGTTTTCAAAAGTTCTTAACTGAAGAAACTATTCGGCACTGCATTCTACAGTACCTAGCAGATTGCCAACTAAAAAGCAAAGAAAAAAACGGTCTGTCTGAGGTCTCTGTAACAGCTGTGTGAGGGGGCTGGACTGTGTGGATGTAGGTTGTGGTTGGCCGGGAGGAGAGAGATGTGAATATTAAAATAGCGTTGTTTCCAAAACACAAAATCGAAGTCAGAAATCCTCTTCACACAATATGAAAAAATATCTTTTCTGACAAAACTAATGATTCTGCAAAATATTTGTGTATTGACAAAGCGGACAACAGTGGGGTTCAAAAGTTTGGGCACCCCAGGTAAAAATTTGTGTTAATGTGCATAAAAAAGCCAAGAAAAGATGGGAAATGTCCACATTTGTATAATATGTCACAATAAGTTTATTTCCATCATTTACACTTTCAAAATAACGGAGAAAAAAAATGGCGTCCACAAAAGTTTGGGCACCCCGCAAAGTTAATACCTTTTACTGCCTCTTTTGGAAAGCTGAGACCTGACAGCGTCATGTATTTTTCTCATTCCTTATCTGGAAAGACCAGGTGATGTCATTCTTGAGGTTTTAATGCCCAGACTCATCTGACCTTGCCCCAACAATCAACACCATGGGTGCTTCTAATAAGTTGTGTAGAAAACTGAAAGTGAAAATAATTGACGCTCACAAAGCAGGAGAAGGCTATGAGAAGATAGCAAAGCATTTTCAGATGCCAATATTAGTTTGGAATGTAATTAAGAAATGGAAGTCATCAGGAAAAGTGGACGTTTAAGCAAGATCTGGTAGACCAAGAAAAATATCAGACAGAACAGCTCGCAGGATTGTGAGAAAAGCAAGTCCAAACCCAAGTTTGACTGCACAATCCGTCCAGAAAGACCTGGCAGACACTGGAGTTGTGGTACAACATTCCACTATAAAGAGATACCTGTACAAATATGGTCTTCATAGAAGAGTCATCATAAGAAAACCTCTTCTACGTCCTCACCACAAAAATCAGCGTTTGAAGTTTGCAAATGAACATGTAGACAAGCCTGATGCATTGTGGAAACAAGTTTTGCGGACCAATGAGTTTAAAATAGAACTTTTTGGCCGGAATGAGCAAAGTTACGTTCGGAGAAGAAAGGGCACAGAATTTAATGAAAAGAACCTCTGTCCAGCTGACAGGCATGGGGGGGATCAATCATGCTTTGGGGTTGTATTGCAGCCAGTGGCACAGGGAAAGTTTCAAGAGTAGAAGGAAAAATGGATTCAATCAAATTTCAGCAAATTTTGGACGCTAACTTGATGCCATCTGTGAAAAAGCAGAAGTTAAAGAGAGGATGGCTTCTACAAATGGATAATGATCCAAAACGCACCTGAAAATCCATGGTGGATTACATCAAGGGGCGTAAACTGAAGGTTTTGCCATGGCCTTCACAATCTCCTGACCTCAACATAATTGAAAATCTATGGATAAACCTTAAAAGAGCAGTGCGTGACAGACAACCCAAAAGGCTACAAGAAGCATTCCAAAGCTGTGATACTTGCCAAAGGGGGCAGTAAAAGGTATTAACTTTGCAGGGTGCCCAAACTTCTGCAGAGGCCATTTTTTTGTTTTCTGTTATTTTGAAAGTGTAAATGGTGGATATACAATCTAATTTTTTGTGACATATTATACAAATGTATAATGCCTCATTTGATGCCCTTTGGAGATATTCTCATTTTTTATTGGCTTCTTTATGCACATTAATACAAATTTTTACCTGGGTTGCCCAAAATTTCGAATCCCACTGTATATTTAGTGTATTTACATAGTTTTTTTTCCCCTGGGAAAGAGCCAGGCTAGCTGCTTCATCCTGCTTCCAGTGTTTTTGCTGGGCTAATAGTTTGCTGGCTGCCATCTTCATACTTAAAGGGATGGTTCAGAGTAATTTCACCCTAGGGTCCTTTGCGGCACAACCTTGAGCCAAACAACCCCCCAGAAGCTTCTTTCACCTGGGTCTAACAATGGGTTCGCATGGGAGTTAGCATTATCAGCTGATTAGCTTAGTGCAGGCACTAATAGAAACAACTTTGTATCTCGTAAATCACCCCACTAATAATGCCTGAAATGACACCAAACTTCTAAAGTAGTTCAAATAGGTCATGTACTCATTAAACGATGGATTGGGAAGTTTGTAAGTTCACCAGGAGTTTATTTAAACAGCAGTTGCCTGATGGCTTCTGCTCCCTGCTGCTACTGCCACTGGGCAGTAAGAAAGCTTAGGAGCGTCTACAAATTACAACACAAAAAAGAGATACAACAAAAAACCCTAATGACTGAGCTACTACCACCCCCTTTGTAGATGTCCCTAAGCGCTCTTACTGCCTGGTAGCATTAGCAACAAAGAGCAAAATCCAACAAGCAAGTGTTAATTAAATAATCTCTTGGTGTACTCACAAACTTCAGTACATAACCGATTTGTACTACTGTAGAAGTTTGGTTTAATTTCAGGCATAATTAGTGGGGTAATATACGAGATATGGCCGTGGTTCCATTAGCGCCTGCACTAATCTAATCAGCTGTTTCAGCTTAATTGCCCATTGTTAGACCAAGGGAAAAAGGCTTCTGGGGGGTTGTTTGGCTCGAGATCGGGGTGCAAAGGACCCTAGGGGGAAATAACTCCAAACCATCACTTTAAATCTCAGACAGTAATAATATTCCCCTCAGCTAACTTTTTAATAAATATGCATATTTTACAAAAAAACACTGGTTCTCAAACTGTTGCACAACTACCACTGGAGGTACGTGAGCCATGTAGCTCTGTTGTTGGGAGTGCTGTCAGTAGCAAGAAAATCAAAAACAATTGCTGCTGCCTACACTGTGTTATCCTACTGATATACAGTAGTTAGTACCCAAACATGTTAAAAATGTCATAAAAGTGCCTACCCATATGTAATATTTCTTAACAAGGCAGGAACATGCTGCCTTGATCAGAAGCGTGTTTGCTTTTGCCACAGCTGTTTCCACCAGGAACATCGAGACAAAAGAAACTGAACGTTGATAAATAACCTTTAGCTGTGCAAGAGCTGTAAGTTGGCCGAACAAAATTTCTCACATGTCAGTTGTTCATCCCAATGCCAAAGCTAATATTCAGTCGGACTCTGAAATTAGTCATGCGGCTCAGAAATCAGGTCAGAATTGCGTTTAAATCACACAATGTCTGACTGACAACCCATTAGGCGTATGGGTATTTGGGTCTTTTAGTTTTTTGTAGAGTTCTTTTTCTTCCTCTTGTGGCCTGAGATAGTAGTCAGAACAATCATACTAAAACTAACTGAGCATGTTGTAATCTTATGTTACCCACCAAGAAAAGCTAACGTTATAGACCAAGCATTAGCATTAGCTACTCGTCAACAAGCACCTTCACAGTAGGCACCAAAACACTTTTCCTCTTTGGTCCCCCTACAGGTTGGAAAACATTGTCCAGTAATGATACCAATACCATTGTTCTCATGGCTCATTTGCATGAGTTAATGATCCACTGAAAGGATTTTGAAAACATTATTTTAAGGTTGAAGAATGCAAGAATCTTTGGTGTTGGATTGATCAATATTGAAATCAATCAATATCAATAAATAAGGTCTCTGTTGTGTTGCAAAATGGCATGCAATCAATGACAAAACAATGCCATGTGGCAGAAAAAAAGTTGAATTACGTTTACTGAGTATATTCTGCTCTGCCTGTCTATGTTTTTCTGTGCTCTGCTTGTGTGATTGTCTGTTTCACTATTGTATAGTTAGGTAAAGCTTCTGTTGCTTGTTACTGTCCTATGTTGTTGGTGGTGGAGGTTTTATACAAAGCCTGTAAGATCAAACAAGGGACATGTCTTGTTATAGTACGTGGGTACACATCAACAGAGCTATTTATTAATTTTTCTTACAACTGTTAAAAAGGTCATGGACAATATGTGGAATGTTCTCTGATGTGGTCAAACATCCTATGCCATATACACACACTGTCCCCTATTGCATCCTTAGTCAGCAAAAAAGCCACACACACACACACACACACACCTACACACACACACACACACACACACACACACATACACACACCATATTAAGTAGTTCATGAGCTAGACCACTTCTCTCTTCTGCACATCAACGTTTTGGCTTTCCTTGAAGGCTGGTTTGTTAGGTGCTATGTTGATGGCACAGGTGCTGCTGTTCTCTGTGACAGGGTTAGACTCACCGACACACATGCATGCATGCCTGACACCCCCCCCCCCCACACACACACACACACATACTCTGGCCTGTGTCTCAGCAGTGATGTCATGGTTCTGTTTATGGAAGACTATCTTGATGCCATGTCTTTCAGTGTGTAGCCTGCAGTTGTCTTTTGCAACCTGACTGACTGCACAACAGACAGGGCGAGTCGGACGCAGCTGTTCAGCCTTGTTTAGAATCAAAGAGCTACAGTACAATACAGCTTACAAGATAAAGCTTGTAAAGCTTATAAAATGAAATCACTGTAAAGTCAATCCTGGAAATTTCAACTCTGGGCGTCCACTGCTGTTACAGTAGACTAGACATAACATGCTGTAGTGTGCGTCATCTATTCTCTCTCTCCACACTTTCCTGTCTATCTGTACTAGCTAATAAAAATGCATTAAAAAAAGTTGAAAATTCTCAATCTTGCAGCGCATAGTTCAAACTCAACACACCTTTATCATGTTGGGTATTACTTTAACATCAGTTTGACTGCATTATAAATTGAATGCCGACCAATTGGATTTGTCAAGAATTCTGATAAAGAGAGAGGAAGAGGAAGTGAGTTATGAGTATAGATACATACATACAAATATATATAACCTCGGTCCAGCAAGGCACCTTATCCCAAACTGCCTCAGTGTAGCTGCTTAATGGCTGGCAAAACTATGCTGGACAGCTTCCAGGTGTGAATATACAGTGAGGAAAACAAGTATTTGAACACCCTGCTATTTTGTAAGTTCTCCCACTTAGAAATCATGGAGGGGTCTAAAATTGTCATTTTAGGTGCATGTCCACTGTGAGAGACAAAATCTAAAAAAAAAATCCAGAAATCACAATGTGTGATTTTTTAACTATATATTTGTATGATACAGCTGTCTGTCTGCAGACTGTCTATCAGCTACAATTCTGACCCTCAAAGACCTGTTAGTCTGCCTTCAAAATGTCCACCTCCACTCCATTTATTATCCTAAATTAGAAGCACCTGTTTGAGGTCGTTAGCTGTATAAAGACACCTGCCCCCCCTCCTCCCCCCATACAATAAGTAAGAATACAACTACTAACATGGCCAAGACCAAAGAGCTCTCCAAAGACACCAGAGACAAAATTGTTCACCTCCACAAGGCTGGAAAGGGCTACAGGGAAATTGCCAAGCAGCTTGGTGAAAAAAGGTCCACTGTTGGAGCAATCCTTAGAAAATGGAAGAAGCTAAACATTACTGTCAACCTCCCTCGGAAAGGGGCTCCATGCAAGATCTCACCACGTGGGGTCTCAAGGATCCTAAGAAAGGTGAGAAATCTGCCCAGAACCACATGGGAGGAGCTGGTCAATGACCTGAAAAGAGCTGGGACCACTGTTTCCAAGGTTACTGTTGGTAATACACTAAGACGTAATGGTTTGAAATGGCACGGAAGGTTCCCCTGCTTCAACCAGCAGATGTCAAGGCCCGTCTTAAGTTTGCCAATGACCATTTGGATGATCCAGAGGAGTCATGGGAGAAAGTCATGTGTTCAGATGAGACCAAAATATAACTTTTTGGTCATAATTCCACTAACCGTGTTTGGAGGAAGAAGAATGATGAGTACCATCCCAAGAACACCATCCCTATTGGGAAGCATGGGGGTGGTAGCATCATGCTTTGGGGTTGTTTTTCAGCACATCGGGCAGGGCGACTGCACTCTATTAAGGAAAGGATGACCGGGGCCATGTACTGCGAGATTTTGGGGAACAACCTCCTTCCCTCAGTTAGAGCATTGAAGATGGGTCGAGGCTGGATCTTGCAACATGACAATGACCCGAAGCACACAGCCAGGATAACCAAGGAGTGGCTCTGTTAGAAGCATATCAAGGTTCTGGCGTGGCCTAGCCAGTATCCAGACCTAAACCCAACAGAGAATCTTTGGAGGGAGCTCAGACTCCTTTTTTCTCATCAACAGCCTTAAAACCTGACTGATCTAGAGAAGATCTGTGTGGAGGAGTGGGCCAAAATCCCTTCTGCAGTGTGTGCAAACCTGGTAAAAAACTACAGGAAACTTCAGATACAGTGTTAGGGGACCAATGAGGCCTATATAAAAGCATCCAAAAAGCACATTGTCATGTTACACATGGGGTGTAGGATGAGTTACAATCGTAACTTAACTTACAAGCAAACTTATGTACGTAATCCAAAACGAGTAAACATTGACTTTAGGTTTTACACAGGAAAGCAACATCTGCCTACTGGGTGAAAATCCTGTGTTTGTTTGACCCATCTATCCACCGGGACTTCCTCCCTTAGCAGACTTTGTTGGTGTTCATACAATGAAAGCAACAATGGGGTATCATTGACATTTAAGGCTGGCTCATTGGCACAGGTATCCTTTTGTAAAGCTACAGCCACAATGACAAAAAAAGAATGGGACTGAAACAGGAGCACAGGCAGATAGTTGGAAAGACAGTTTGATATTCTATAGATAGAGTTGAAAGTTGGCTTGTCTGAGACATATTTTTGAGTGTTACAATGAGTGCTAATGGCAGGGAGGTAGAACCAGCTGCTCTAAATTGTTCAGACTAGACTATGTGGCTCCCAACAGTGAAGTAATGTTGCAGACTGCTAGGAAGTTTTTTTAGTTCATGGAATTAAATATTCTGCAAAACTACAGTTTACAGTAGCTTGGTGGTAGGTTAATTGAAATAAATTTGGAGAAATAACTTTGAGACTTTAACAGCTGTTTTTGCATGACAAATCTAAAAGAAAAGTATCTTTATTCTTCTGTTATTGTTTACTCCTAAAAATGCCTGAATCTTACCGGCATATCCCAAATGTCATAATCGGAAAATGCTATACTCGGAAAAAGGCCTTATTTGGAATATTCTGTTTACCTGACTTGTATCAAATTAGGAATATTGTCATATTCAGAACAATAGTGGAATAGTGGTGGTCATGTATACTTACTCCAAAAATGACTGAAAAGACCGTTTTATTTATACGTGACCATGACGTTATTAACGTAATTATGTGACAGTTCTATTTAAAGCAGTTAACGTGAAACAGAACTAGTTAAGTTTAGGGAACAAAAATATTTCATTAGGTTTAGTAAAATATCAGGCATTGACTTAAAATGAGCCAGGTGTACCAAAACAAGGACATAACAGATGCCATTTCATCAAAGCCTAATTTCAAAAATTTACGTGTGACATACGGTTTCCCATGGGAGTGAAAGTCCTGTGTTTGTATGACCTATCACCAACCCAATCTGCTTCCTTGCGCAGAATTTGGCACTCTTTTACTTTGTCAGCTCATTTCCTCGTTTGATCTTGTTACAACTACTACAGCCACGAGAAGTCGCATTGCAAGAATTGTCAGTATGGGTCATTGTGAGCTGCTTGCGCAATAGACCTATTCTGTTGTTTACTGAGAGAGGACTGTCTGGATTTTAACCCCACAGTGATAAGTGAGAGCTATTACATGTTTTCTTCCAGTGTTGAGAAGTGGCTGAGAGTTTGGTCTGTGCAACATGCTGCCCAGAAACACGAAGGCAGCATAAGACACATTAAATTGATCATTTCACAGCAGAGCTTCAACTAGTAGTGTATCTACTCTTCACTTGTCTACCGCCCCAACTTTTGGGCAATGCAATCAAACAGCTTCCTAAAACCAAAAATGTTTAGAGGACTTTGCGCCCTTAAATGCTTTCTTATTTTGTCAGACGGTGAGAGCTTACCTTCAAATACTGCTGAGGTCAAAATGTTTCCTGGCTGCAGGTGTTCGGTTTGTATTTTAATCCCATGGCATTTTAAAAAGTGTCCTCTAAGCTGAGCCAACATGTGTTATTCTGTTTTTCAGGGACGGAGCAGCCCTCAGCATGCCTCCCATACTGCAGACTGAGGGACACTACCCCTCACTGCTCACAGTAATAATCAGTCCCCTTTCACACAGAGATTTCACAATAGTGCTTCAATGAAGGTCTGCCGTTATGTTGGCTTTGTTAATTCACACAGAACCAAGCAAAGGCGGTATAATGCCACCCCAGTGTGTGATTTCACATGCCAGCATTCCGGGATCAAAACAAACGTGGCGTGTAACACAACAACATTGGTGTGTGTGTGAGCTGGTCTACACTGTTAATAAACCACACAAACTCCACGGGACCCACAAAACCGCCTACAAAAAGGTGAACATACATCATGGGAGAGGGTAGTGTGTGTGTGTGTGTGTGTGTGTGTGTGTGTGTGTGTGTGTGTGTGTGTGTGTGTGTGTGTGTGTGTGTGTGTGTGTGTGTGTGTTAAACAGAGGCAGAGACAGGAGGATGAGAAGGTGGACAATTGCACACAATGTAGATATTGATCTTCTATTGCAAGACCTATCTTCACAGCGCTGTAGAGGAATGTCTGGCAATAGGAGCACACCTTCTGGGTTGTTTGCATTTCTTCAAACCAATAACAATCGTCTTGCGCGGCGCTAAGCCCTGTACGAAGCAACAGTGGCTCTGCAAAATGGCCTCGGGAAGTACCTTGTTTAGATGTAGCACTTGCACCTCGCAAAAGAAAATGCCACGTACAATATTAGACGAAGTTCACTGTTCACACAATACAGTAAGGTGAGCTATTTAAATTAGTTGGACACATGGTTAGACGTCAATTGCCCTCACCAGTGTATGGCCTTGTGTATTTTGACGACAGGAAATCCTCATAAATTGTCCCAAAACCTCCCAGTCAGAGAGTAAATGTAAACATATTCATTTTAAATCTATGCAATCATTCTCCAGAACAACCAAGCAGGCCTGCCTTGTTGCATGATCCAAATGTTCTTCAAAACATGACATTGTTAGCGTGTAACGATGCTCAAGGGTTCCGGATAATGTTGCTTGAGTTCAAAGTAAACAAGAAAATTGAAAGTGAGGGACATCAGGACAATTGTCAATCTAGACTATGTAGTTATTAGCCTTCTGGAGCCTAATCCCTTCTTTTTTCTCAATATTTTGTTAGCCAAGTTTCTTTGTGTAATATTGGCTGTAACCTCAAGCCTCTAATGCACAATCAAGTTATAGATGTCTTTTTTTTCAGGACAACCTGGGCTATGTGCTGTATGCTGCAGGGATGTCACGGGAATATACACATCATTAGCCTATATAAAAAAAGAAAAAAACTATACGGTAATTGCATCTCACAGAAATCTTTTGAAATCGCATAGAGTGAAATAATTTAAGATTTTCTCTTAAGTCTTGGCAATCAAGGTATACAAAATTAAACACAAATAAGACACAATTTAGATAATTACCCAGAAAAGTCCACATGCTTTTATGCTTGATGAGAATCAATACATTATTCATTACATTTACACTGTTTTATAATTAGTCAGGCCCCTTCATTACTGATTTAATATATACTGTATGTGAGTCAGGAAAGCGGCAGCATCTGCAACATTGTGAAGAAAGCCTCTGATTGGTTGACACCTTTTGATACAAAAAGATTAATAAGTAACTGTTCTGTTGTGGATTTATCATTCTGGAATTCTTGTGCAAAGTCTCAGAAAAGAAAACTGAGTTTCAGGCAGGATCACAAAGCTTCTGGAAGGCCTGCAATCACACAGAAGCCCTCTTGACAAACAGAACCCCACTAGCTTGCAAGTGGAGGTATCCAACATTACGTTACATGATTTATGGATTCATAAAAAGGGATGTATTGCCGCTGCGGGCTTAAAGGCACTACAACTCTGTCCAACTCTCTGACAACAAGATGGCTTAAAATGTTAGGCTAGTGTGTAACGATGATGGTCTGTGGAATATAATGTGTGTGTGTGTGTGTGTGGTGGGGGGATAAAGGAGAGTAAAAAGGAAGACATGAGAGACTGTGGGAGAAAAAACACCAATTTAGGTGATGGACAAAGTAACTAGAAGAAAACCCATAATATAGCACTCAATATTATGGTTGTGTATGTGTTTCTGTTTCCTGTTTTATTGTGTAGTCTGTTTTCTCACTTGTCATGTCTTGTTTTACTTCCTGCCTTGTGTTTTCCCATCTTTGTGATTGTCCGCCCCACCCTGATGTGTTTCACCTGTTCCTCATTACCCTGTGTATTTAGTCCCTGTGTTTTCTTTGTCTTTTGTAGGATCATTGTTTCTGTATGGTATTCTGTGAGAGTTTGTGTCTCTCTTGTCTCAGTGTTCCTAGTTCATGTGATTCCTGTTTTCTTCTTGGACTACATCCTGGTATAGTGTATTGTTGGTGATTAAATCCTCAAACTGACCACTTCTTCCTGGCTATCTCTGCATTTTGGTCCTACTATTCTCTGTGTCGTAACATTTTAATTGGCACCAATAATTGAGCCTGGCTTGATGATAGCTCAAAATGACTGACAAGGGATGTGTAAATATTCACTCTCAGCTTGGCTCCATATTTGGTCTCCACTAACTCTTGAGGGAAAAATCTGTCTCTGGGGCCCTGTTCACACATATATGGTTATTTTGACAAACTGAGACATTTTTCCTTCATTGACACACAAACAGAGAATTTGCCCCTGAAAACAAGTCTAAAACAAGTCTAAAACCTCTAAAAACCTTTTCTGAAAACTGATACCTGATGTAATTTTAGAAAACAGAGAGGTTGAAATGTCTGTTTATGAAAATAGCCACCCACATGTAAACGTAAATGGGGATTTATAAGGTCACAAATCTTCATCTACCAATAATAATGAAGAAGGTATGAGATGTCCTCAGGAAGATGTAGATATGAAGCAGTAGCTAGGAGACAGTTAGCTTAGCACAAACACTGGAAGCAGGTAGAATCAGCAAGCCTGGCTCTGTCCAAAGAACTATTGGCAGCTCTAAAGCTCACTAATTAACACGGTACTTGTCATTTTTACATTTCAGATTTTGAAGAGATTAAATCAATGCCTCAGTTATATACCCTTTTTATTTTCATTCATATATAATATGCCAACAAGGGTGTTACAAGTCTTAAAGAGACTTGCAGTTTGAAATGTTAAGTGGATGCATAGTTTAAGATAGCTACTTTTTCCACTGTATTAATATAATGAAATAATATATTAATATAATAATGTAAAAGCCCACATTATCTTTTCAAATGGTAATTGATGCAAAATGTTAATTATAAATTTAGGATAAAATTCACGAAGTTGTTCTTTAACGTTTAAAAAAACAGATGACGGAAGCAGTTCTTAAGCAATGATGTGGTCTAAAACAGATCAGAGGTCTCACCCTGGGGTGCAATGAGCGCCGGCCTTTCTGAAGCTCCTATGGCGTAGCCTATTGTTGCTGTGGCTGTGGCTGACTGTGACTGACCCGCCAAGAGGACTGGCTACACACACAAACAAACACAGACAGACACACACACACACACACACACACACACACACACACAAGGACCCCAGCCTAACATGTAATCCAGAAAGCAAACAGTGAGAGAATTGGAGGAAGTAGAGGCTTTGCTCACTTTCCTGATGGTGGGAGAGGGCGGCTGCGATTAGAAGTTTCCAAACTGGGGCTCAGTTGCAACTTAGACTTAGTGAAGGCTTGACAGTTTCCTCATGTTTACACAGGTCAGACACTTGGAAAATTCATTCTTTGTTTTATAACAAAAGGGCCATTTTCTGCAACCTTTTATCCATGTAAAAATGTTTTACCTTAGGTAAAACATTTCATGTGTAATGATCATTTTTAGTATTGGGAATTACACTAAGGTTAGCTTAGGGTCAGGGGAAAAAACACAGGGAGAAGTTTTAGACAAAAATATTGACAACACCAAAAAACAATTTCATGGCTATTTTAATAGCCATGGTTAGCATTGCCAAGCCTCTATCATGATTGACAGGTCGGGGTGCAGCCACACCCCTAATGCATTCCCTGCATTATCTTCAATTTTAAAATAACCATATTTTACTAAATGAACATCATAATGTGTTGAAGAAGACTTGCGATTGAGGCCATGCACTCTCTTACTGAGGTAATACAGTACATCAGGGCAGAAGTAGGGTCATTTCCCCACAGACGTCGATAGAAACTGACTTCTTTTTGGAGCCAGCGGAGTTGCACTCTTCTGGAAATTAGATAGAATGTAGGTTTAAGGCACTTTTTTAGGCCCGGAAGTTGCCACTTGACTTAGCCTAACAGGAAGATCTGATGAAACAAAGAGCCATGCTAGCACCTGTAAGGCTTTACATTGGCACAGTGCTGTGTAGAGTGAATTGTCAGCCTTTTTCAACATGAATGTGAACATGTTAATCTTTAGCAGGTACTGTCTAATTGATGCCATGTTTTCCATTTTATTTTTGCTTGTTGGCATGTCGTTTTTGCTTATCACTTCAGACCAAGTAGCCTACAACTGAGGTTGATTAGAATGTATGTAGTTTTGCAGGTATTTAAACCAAAGTATTGGACAAATTAAAATTCAGATGTGATGATGGCACAAGATAAAAAGTCAGGGGTCTCCAAAATTCCTTACATTCAATGCAATTAATCTTCAGGGGAAACAATGTGGGAAATTCACAATCCATCCAACAGCTATTGAGTAATTTCACCAAAAATCTCAAATTTTAACCTTGTGGTGGCGTTTATTAGTCATTAGGATTCATTCTCTGGGCACCATGGATTTACTGTACAGGTGTGTTAACATTTCATGGTAAACCATCCAAAATCATTCAGACATTTCAGTCTGGACCAAAGTGGTGGACCAACTTACTGACCAACATTCCTAGAGCCGCGCTACTAGAAGTGTGACAATATGCCATGAGGATGGTCTCAAAAACAGATGATCGTATTGGGGGGGCATCTAGCTTACCCAGTAGAGCATGCGCCCCCTGTAGGCTAAACCCTTTGCCCTTTGTCATCCCCTCACTCTCTCCCCACTTCCCTGTCTACCCACTATCTAAAAATAGATAAAATAATCTTAAATGATCAAATCGACTATCACTCAAATGTGTGACGTAAAAGATGGTGCTGTATTTAGTAAAGATGTAAATACACCATTAGGGTATTCACATACAAGCGCCCCCTAGACTACCTTTACTAGTATCCGATTTTACCATAATGTGATATTTGCAGGATTGATAAAAATGAAAAACTAGCTTTATATAAAACAGAACTAATTACTTCATTGCGTACCAAACATTGGTATTGCATATGTACACATGCACCGATGACAACAGACCAACACCTGTTAATTGGAAGTTTTACCATAGGTAACAGCTGCATTGCTACAGCGTGTGAAGAATCGTAACAGAATAAAAGTTATTTGAACATGCATCATCAGGGTCATCATGCAATAACAGGATTTGTTTAGACAGAAACTCCTCTGCAGTAACCGGACTGCCGCCACTAGAGAGAAGCAGAGAGGTGATCTGATTGGCTGTGAACGTGGATTGTGGTTGTACTCTTGAACAAGGCTCAGCAGATGGCAGTATGGAGATATACATGTCAAGACAGAGGGGATGCTGTTTGTCCATAGGAGGCACTATGTCCTTTATCTTCATTATTCTCTTTCTCACACACACACGCCCCCGCACGCACACACTCACACACACACACATAAACACACAAGCAGAGTTTTGAGACAGGGTTCACTCAGGGCTTAGCTTGGCATTCTATTTTAGAACTCCACCCTTAACAGCTCTAAATGGACTTAGTGACTCCACCCAACCCTCATCCTGCTGCAGGACTGTGTGTGTGTGTGTGTGTGTGTGTGTGTGTGTGTGTGTGTGTGTGTGTGTGTGTGTGTGTGTGTGT
>NC_048415.1:27981525-27999135 GCF_013103735.1 Etheostoma cragini
ACCCTGTGTGTGTGTGTGTGTGTGTGTGTGTGTGTGTGTGTGTGTGTGTGTGTATGCGCGTGTGTGTGTAAGAGAGAGAGAGAAACAGATTAGTAAAGTATGCTGTATTTATAAATGTCAGAGTGAACCACTGGGTGTTTTTAATTTTTTTTAAATGGCAGAATATGAAAACGCAGTCCTTCATCTGCAGCTCTCAACTCTCTCTTTCTAAGCCCCTCCCACCAGACATGCAACGGTAAATCCAGTAACCTGTTCAAGTTATTCATTTTAATTTGAATTAGCCACAGCTGTGAGCCTTTGGCTATGGTTAGCAGAGGGTTAAACTATTGGCAACATTTTCTCACCATCTCTGAAACAGTACGTCAGCTTTGAGGTCTGATTAAGTTTAAGCAATTAGACTTTTGGTTTAAAATTAGTAAGGAGTCCAACGTTGGGCGCCTAGGTAGCTCACCTGGTGGGGCATATACAGATACAGAGCATCAGTCCTCACACCGTGGCCGCGAGTCCATACTTGCAACATGTCATTTCCCCTCTGTTCTATCAAATAAAGGGATAAAATCTGTCAAAACAGGTAACCAACATTGTTGGTAAGAGTTAGGACACAAGCTATAGTCCCAAGTGATATTTTGCCAATTATCCATATGAATCTTCTTTATGGTGATATTAACTAAATCCTACCACTATTGCTATTGTTGTTACAGCGACTGTCATTATTTGCACAAACACAAAAATTTGCCAGGATAAGGTAGGTTTTTAAAATGTATTTAAAAAATACCAAAACAGTTCCACCAATATCATTGGCATACTAAAGGCGAGGCATGCGTGAAACTAACTAGTTTGTATGACAATTTGTCCAATCACATCTGAAGCTGAAACAAGATTTTGCAACTTCTTTGTTGGGTTTTGTCAACTGTTTATGTTCATGTGCTGTCCTGTGTGTGTGTGTGTGTGTGTGGGGGGGGGTGGGTGTATGTGTATGTTAATAAACAATATGTACATTCAGAACATGATCCAATGGGGGTAAAGGGGGCGACACAGCATCATTAAGATGATTGTGCCAAGACCCAACCCAATAAAGTAGTGTTAGGATCAACTTTAGCATAGGAACTTGTCAATACCTTTGAAGGATCCATCTACAGGGAAACGCTGACGAGCCCCTTACCACACACATTAAAGATTTGCACCTTTGGACACCAAACCCGTGGACATCCAAATGCACAAGCATGTTTCAGGATTGAAATAACTCAGTGGTTCTTTGGCCCACACCTCTGCCTCTGAAAAAGGTGTGCAGAGCTATATATAGACACTGACATTGTGATCATGACAGGAAAATATATAAGATTAAGATGGAGTGAACGTTTCAGTTAACGTGTAGATATGTTAGAAGTGGGGGCCATTTCAGATTTCAGATGTCATTGCTGACATATTCTGTCCTGTCTTTTTGTATCTATGGTACTACTGTACATTTGTATTTCATTACAATCAAAATGTTGGATCAGAGTCCACGGGATCTTATCAACATCGTAACACATTGGCACATTAAAGCTACTTTGCTACTTGATTTTGTAGGCATGGCGACAAATGTTATTTTTAGTCTTTTGTACAGACAGATTAGAAGATTCACAGTTTTGTCCTTTTCCTCAATCAAGAAAGAAACCAAAACGCAGTGGAATTATTACAACCATTTGAATCAGTGAAGAGGAACAGGACATACAGGTTTGTTGCTTTTGTCAACTGAGCGACCTGAGCTTTTTTCTGTTTATGTAACTGCTTGTATTCCATCATTTCTCAGAAATCACAGAGATGGTTGCCATGGGAATGCTGCAGGGAGCTCCTCATCCTCCCACCAATGGGCTCTAGTCATTTGTTACCGCGGGAAACCTGGCTTGTTGCCTAGGAGACCAGAGGCTGTGTGCTCCAGCTCAAAAGGAGAGTTGTTTCCGCTTGGCTGTCACTAAAGATGAAACACTCAGTGGTGAAAAAACTGGTACACAGATATATGGCTCCGCTGGTGCATAGGGGCAAAATTGATCTGTTAATTGAAAACTGGATCAGATCAGCCAGTGAGCATTGTCTGGATGAATTATATACAGCAGCCTTATTTATTGTTTTATAGTACAATTTCTCACTACTACTGTATACTGTCTTTGATCAACTTTGAAGACTTCACACAAACATGGCTAAAAACATCCAATGCCGTCAATAGCATAAAACTTCAAGCATCCAAATTACACAGGGAAAATAGAATCAGATTCACACACTTTATTAACCCCAATGGGCAATTCATTTGCAGCTTCACCAATCAATGGTTAAACACGTTAAAGATGTCAGGTGAAACAAAATAAAAAAGGTATGGCACAGGTTACAATAACTAAAAGCAATACATAAGTAACGGTAAATAAAGACAACAATAAAGTATCAGGAAGCATTTTTATTCTAACAACATTGTCCACAATAATGCAATCCAGCCAGAGTTGTTTGGAGTAAAGCTTGGGACAAACCTCAAGACTAACTTATTGTTTTTGTTGTTTTATTCGACATTCATAACTGGCTAAGCAGTTGTAATGCGTGTGGCACGGCTGTGATCACGGACCCGCCACTCCCTGCCTATGCCCACATTTCATTAAAAGTATCTACTCACACTCCTTGTTTGCAGGGACGTATGACCCAAACCATTAAATAGAAAGATATAATTTGACTAACTTTTACCAAAATCCTAGTGTAATGTTTGTTTGTAATAGGAAAGAAAATGGTGCACTTATAGGTAACGTACATGTAGCTGTATCTCCTAATACCCACTGTAAGAGGTTACAGATTCGGCATTTACCGTAAACTCGCAGCAAAAACAATTCATTCTTATGCAATCGCTGTGATCAGGGGACTGTGATGCATGTTTGTGCCGTTTACTCAGTGTGATGAGTCATGACAGTACTACCTTTGACCTTAAATGAAGGAAAGCTATCGTAGCTTATTAGCCTTTCAACATTAGTAGTAGAGCTGCATGATATAAGGAAACTGTGTAATTGCAATTATTTTGAAGCGATTGCAATATGATTCACAGTATTAAAGGGAATTACCATTATCGTCTGATTGTTCTTATTTTTGTTGAAAATATTTAAAATGTTTCAAATTAAAATGAGTCAACTTGATCAATAATACAGACCACAACGGAGGTTGTACTGAGTGGTGGCTTAAATATCAAGAAACAACAATCTTTTAGAGCCCTGAACTATTCCTCTCTTCTAGCAAGTAAAACATGGTTTAACACACAGTAGCTGAGGGAATACAACAACTAGTGCCACCTAATCATGAAAGCTCCCGCTAATGGCATGAAAGATCGATAACATCCTAAGCATTACAACAATTATAGTATCATTTTTGAGAGGATCTGTACCAAAAAAATATTTTTTTCTGTAGTCTGTAGGATAGGATTTGTAGGCCGGGACATTTCTGCAGCCCCAAAATACCTGGTAGAGTGTGCGCCCCATGAAAGGAGGCTTTGTCCTTGCCGCAGCTGTCACAGGTTGAATTCCGACCTGCGATCCTTTGGTACACGTCAGTCTTCTCTTGCTTCCCTTTAAAGTCTAAGCTGTCCTATCAAATAAAGGCCTAAAAATGCCATAAAAAAACAATTGAGAATAACTCACAGCACTACCATGTAGACAGTTAGACAGGTCCTGGTCCTAGTCTTGCAGGTCGTCACTACAACACCAAGCTTTTAATACCACCTTTTCCAGAGGACGTGCAGATGAACTTTATTGTGGTTTTCATGTGTGACAAGTACGGTGGCCCTGAAGTACAAACCCCGGCAGCAATTCCCATTATTTCCCACAACACAACACATTTGGTCTTAATGCAATAGAATTTAACATGATGCGAAATGCTGAGGTGTTTGGCAAAGTGTTGTTGTGTTGGGAAAATTGTTTTTGTGTTGTGGCAAATTGCCGTTGTCTCCTGGCAAAATGCTGTGGTGTTGTGGCCACATCCTGGTACTTCAGGGCCACCGTAGACCGGGCTGTATTTCATAAATGTTGTGAATAGTGAGTACATGGAGCAGCAGGATGGTGTATTTGGTATTGAGTCAAAATAAGCTACAGTGTTCGTCCATGGTAATGAAGGAACATAGATGAATGGCATAAGATATATCAAGCTTTGGATACACACACACACCGCACTTGTTAGATCAGTTTATTGTTGGTTTGGGTCTTTTAATGGGTTTAATGGGTTTATTCACAAGAAGAAACGTCTCCTCTTTATCCAAAATAATCCTTCCATAGAGATACATAATATATTTTGAATATGTGATGATAAGTTTACTGTAACCTACATTTACATAAATATTGATTTAGATGAGTTGGATTTAGAAATTTTGCTGAAACATAAGTAAAGTAATTGTCGCCCAAAAACATGAATTAGTCAGGTTTGGAAATACAACTTTGTGTTGCGAAGGTTTGTATGACAAAATGGGGCAGTCCAATAAGTGAAACTTTACATTTAGATGTTTCGGTGCAAAGAATTAAGCACAAGAGAAATTATTCAAAACATGATGAATCATTGATACATGAGCCATCTGGAGATGCAAATAACCTCCCACTGACTCACCAAGGACGTCACCTGTGTGCACAACAGTACTGCAATGCAGAGGAAATACCACAAAGTATGTCATATGAGTACCAACGTCTATTGAAAAAATACAATGTTGGAACAAAGCTCAATACCTGCTTTTCAAACTTTGGTATTTCAGTATTTCTACTCTCATAAGGACGCTTGTGGCATTAATTAATAGTTTTTCAAACAAAGAGGCGTGATAACTACTCATTACGCTGCATTACATATCAAATGTAGTGTAAAGGAAGTGTAATGGAATAAATCATTCTGCTGAGGAGGTATGAGCCTTTTTTGTTTCCCAGAATTTAAAGTGGACTGCCTTTAAATCAATGCTTCTGTTGGCAGGATTTTTGTTGTTAATTTTAAAGCTTTTATGGATTTGAAGAATAAACTAGATGTACAATACATTTTGTAAAGTCACATTTTTTTAAATCACCACCCTGTTCATTAGTGGGTGCCAACAATCACAGCAGCTTATGATGGACCTTAAAGGTCCTGAACACCCACACAGGTGTAATAAATTAATCTGGCTGACCTCTTCCCAGGACTGTGTGGGTGAGTGTGGACGGATTGACATCTAATCAGCCAGAATTAAATTACCTGTGTGGGTTTTCAAAGGCTTTAAATGTCTCTTTAGCCCAACCATCATGTTATGCATATCCTTTTATAACAACAGCTTAACAGCATACATACATAACACCACCAGTGTTCTGTAAATCCTCATAGCACCCTGACCTTTTTATGGTACGTGTCCACAGGGACTGTGATTTCTTTCATTTTTTTTAGATAATATTTGAACAGGACAACTAAGAAATGAAAGGGTAGAGAGAGGGGAAGGGACATAAGGAAGTGGCTGCAAGGAGTAAAAACTCCATATATGGGCGCCCGTTCCACCAGGTGAGCTATCCAGGCAACTGGGATCTTGTCTCTATTGTGAAAATGTTATTCTTTGCTCACTGACTGAGGCAACTAAAGTTCAAGGTTGCCTTTCTGTGACCGGGTGGAGGCAGGTGGGGGGCTTTGAACATCCGTGCGTGATGGGATACACTCGCACTGTTACAACAACACCTACCATAAGGGGTCAATTAAGGTCATAAAAGGTCTAAATCGACGTTTCATTTCTGGGATTGTTCAGGTATCGCCGGAAATTCTGAGATTTCGTCCGGTTGTCCATAACCTTTCTTTGTGTTGTAATTCTAAACTCTGGTGGATTCATGTGGACTCTGGTTACCCGCTCCTCAGATCTCCGCAGTGTAAATCCAGACAGCTAGCTGGACTATCTGTCCAAACTGAGTTTTCTGTTGCACGACTAAAACTACTTTTGAACGTGCACATGTTCCACCAAAACAAGTTCCTACCCGAGGCTATTTTGCAGCGGCACCGTGGCTCCGTCCGGCGGTCCAATGCGATTGTGATTGGTTTAAAGAAATGCCAATAAACCAGAGAACTTTTTTTTCCCATCCTCGAAAGTTGTGTGGACTAGTCAGAACCTTCTCCACTGTGTTGTGGAGGAATGGTTTGCAATGCGAAACTAGGTCATAAATGACTTTTAAACTTCACTTGACCCTTTGAGACTATAACTGACTTGACAGGTGGAAACAGCTAATGATGCCTTAACAGTTTCACCAGAGAGTACCAGGAAAGCTTTCTAACACTTACTTCCTCTTCTCTCTCCGTTGACCTCCTTTTGGCTCTCTGCCTTCCTCCTGTTGAATATTTCAGATTATCACTAATGAAGGAAGTTATCTGTCTCTCACTGCGGTTTTAAATAGAACCAGCGCATCAATTCACTGCTAATAATCCCAGGGCTGTGTGTGTGTGTGTGTTTGTGTGTGTGTGTGTGTGTGTGTGTGTGTGTGTGTGTGTGTGTGTGTGTGTGTGTGTATGTGTGTGTGTGTGTGTGTGTGTGTGTGTGTGTGTGTGTCTGTCTGTCACTAACTGGTCTGGTGTGATTCCAAAACAGAGAAATGAAAAGAATTATTGAGCATGCGAAATAGGTGTTTTGTGTGAACTGCCCTGCACTTTGATAATATTGAGATCAAAACATGAAATGACTCTGCTGCAATTAAATGAAGTGATAATGGCTGCTGATAAATCAAACTGATAGTCAGATCCTTAGGGCTCATGTTGAATCCCCCCATGATGAATGTTTCATCAGATTGCCTGGCTTGGTTTTACTACTGTGCTGCCGTGCAGATAATTACACAAATTGTCATTGGAAGGTCTTTCTACAGCATGGTGAAATACTTATTTATCCATGTGAGGACCACATGGAGGACTGATCTCTCAATTAGCTAACGTCACTAAATATTTATTAGTGAAATGGGATTATGTTGAGTTTGTGTGGTCTGTCACTGACTTCATAGATTTAAGTTTGGTTTCTTGTATAACTTAAAGGAACCCTGTGGATTTTGGAACTTGACAGTGTTCTTTCTCTAAGAATTCTTGGCAACTGCAGAGGACAGTGTGTAGCGCTTTCAAGTAAAAGAAAAACATGAAGAAGAAAATGACAAACAAGTGAAATATGATGCAAGTGACGCCTGTGAGCAAAATCAACCGGTGTGATCTGGTAAAGATGGTTTTAACCTTAAAGATGTGCCATGTCTATTAAAAGAAATTTGCTCAGGGCCGCCAGATAGCTCAGTTGGTAGAGCAACCGTCCATATATAGAGGTTTACTCCTTGACACAGCGGCCTGGGTGAGTCTCTGACCTGCGGCCCTTTGCTGCATGTCATGTCAAAAATTAAAGGCTTAAAATACCCCAAAAATTTGCTCGGTTTGACATTTTTCCACTGATCAAATTTTGTAATAACTAGTGCGAATGTAACAGAGCACAAACAAATGATGAGGAAAGAAGAACAGATAGCCGATGTAAGGATTGATGTTGTAAAAAAATTCAAATTCATATGTAGTGCTATGAAAGGCCTTAAGTCGCCTACACAAGATACACAACAACCACTTTGTCAGGAAAGGGTTCTGCCCAAGGTTAGCGGCAACTAGTTCAAAGTTCAAAAGAATTTTTTAATTTTTAGCACAAGCACGACGGCAATTCCAAGCAGTGTGCGACACCTAGGGCTCAGTTGGGCGGAGCTGGTCTCCGCATAGGAAAATATTGGTCAACGCAGAGCGGTCTTACTGCGGATCATGTGTATTGGGAATTGGGTTTGGGAATGGCAATTACCCACAATGTGTTTGGGTGAGAGTAACGAAACCTGTTAACATTACTCTGTATTGCGTAGACTACTTTGTTTCCATCAACTTCTTCACCAGAAAACCTTCTCGAAAATGGATTTTCAAAATACTATAAGACTTATCCTGAAACGGACTTGAAGATATTTGGGCCTGATCCAAAATGTGGTCAACCTGAACAGACCCAAATAGAGACAGAACACCAGCAGTGGCAGCAGCACCATGCACTGCCAATTAATCAATCAATCAATCAATCAATTAATCAATCATCAACATTTATTCATATAGCAAGTTATGTGCCTCTGTGTGTGTCTTAATTCTCTCTCTCTCTCTCTCTCTCTCTCTCTCTCTCTCTCTCTCTCTCTCTCTCTGTCCCTGAGAGATCCCTTTTTTGGGGTCTCCAGTCCATTTTGTTTCTCTTTGTTTGGTTAATTATTTTTTTTATTTTATTTTTATTTTATTACATATATATTAATTTGCTACTTTTGGAAATAATTTTGCATTATTTATTATAGCTTGTTGGTTAATTGTTGACCCTGTGACTGGCATCTTTTTACATGTTGTATCCTTCAATCCCTTTTGAGTCTTGGTTTTTTCCTTTAATGGAGGTAACAGCACTTTACATCAACCAGCAAGTAAGAACTTTACATGAAGTAACAACAGTAAAACACAACATACAGTAAAATCACAAGGAATTAAACATACAGTAAATCAAAAACTGTCACAATTCTACTATATTTTATAGACCATTCTAAATAAATGAACAAGCGGTCAAAACGAGCAGCAACACGTGTCCTGATGGGACAGTGGAGAGCTCTAGTTTGGCAGATGTTTATGTGATTATATGTATAACCCTTATCATCCGGATTTAAATGGATTCATACAATCATGAAATAGTGAACCCTACATAGTGTTCCTTTTAAATCCGCATAGGAAATAAACTTCAATCCTGCTTTTCAGGTCCCCTCCCTCCTCCTTAGCCTCAGCTTCTCACTCCCGAGAAAGAGAGAGAGAGCGAGACAGAGAGAGAGAGAGAGAGAGAGGGTCTTCAGAAGTGCTCAGTCTCCAACAGAGAGACAAGTGTAAGAGACAGACACATAGAGGATTGCCAGCCGGCAAAGATAAAGGCAGGCAGAGAAGAAAAGATCGCAAGTCTGCGACAGACAGATATCCAGAGGAAAAAAAAAATAGAGAGCTGATTAAAAGAGAAGCCTGGCTACATTAAAGTTCAAGCTAAGTTTAGATGTCAAAGCAAAGTTCAGTAGAGCTCAGTGAACTGAGATGCCCCGATTCTGTCCTGAAAACTGCGTCACAAGCTGCAGCTTCACAAGCCACGTTTGGATCTCCACTTTCTCGTTGCATAGCGACTGAGATAACGTGTTACTCTATTAATCAATACACAGGTCTTCTTAAGTATTAGATATCAAATATTAAAGATGCTGTAAGAAATACAGTGCTAAGTGGAGTGCATCTCCTTTGTCAAAGGTCCCTAATACAGCTATAAGACAACATACTGACTCAATTCAATTCCATTTTATTTATAGTTTCAAATCATCAGTTACCTACGGACAAAGGATTCAGTCAAACTTAATAACAGCTGAAAATGAAGACATAATGCACACTGTATTCTCAAGCAGTATTTTCATGTGCGTCTCTGAGTGTGTGTGTGTGTGTGTGTTTGTTTTGGTGTGTGAGCTGTGAGCCCTGTGGGCTACGTTCCTATTTATAACCAACGTTGGCAGAGTTGCATAAGGACACAAGCTGCACATTAGTCTGTGGAAGATAGTGAGAGAGATGCAGAAGGAGAACATAGTATGTACAGTGTATAGTAAATGCCCAATTCTACTTTAACTCTACATGTTCAAAGTGTTGTCAGCTGCCATCTTGTACTGATTTTATCTATCATGACAGAGTTTTAATTCAGCAACTATTTCTCGGAAGCAGAACAAATGTAATATGGTAGATCACAGATTCATTCTTCTAAAAGTGAATCTAACAACATCTGCATTCCACTTTTATGCAACATACTGTGTATTGTCTTCACGTTTGTGTGTGTGTGTGTGTGTCTGTGTGTGTGTGTGTGTGTGTGTGTGTGTGTGTGTGGGGGGGGTTCTTTTAAAGCTACACAAATCAATTCATCAATATTTTTCACATTACCAATGAATCAAGTCACCTCAAGCAATGTGAAAATTATATTAAGCCCATAGAGCCACCAACCAACCAACCAACACTGCAGCTCTGCAATGCCTCTTTTAATTTTACAGCGTGAAAATGTATCAGCCACAGCAGTCAGATAATTCAAGCCGAAAAGCTAGAACACTACATGTCCAGCACCAGGAAGGCAGACAAAGTTAACATGTAGCAACCTAATGTCAAACATTTAGCAGCTAAAAAGCCGCACAGAAATCCAGACATTGCTAAAACAAGATTGAATACTGGAATGCTGACATTCTGCTGGATGTTTGTATTTGTCTTACTTTTAATGACCAACGTCTGAAAAATGTAGCTTTAAAGTTTCACTGTCTTGTGAATAATTACAGATTAACAGAAGTGATTTGTGTTGGATTTGAGAGATGCAGATGATTGACTCATATTGCTGACATGCTACCACAATTCAAACATATTTTGAAAAAATAAAGAACTTGAATGCATGTCTGTCAAATATTACATTGATATTGACACATGAGGCTATATACTGTCTTCAATTTTGGATATCACAATATCAAGATATTGTGATATCCAAAGACAATTGTTGTCTTTTCTTGGTTTTAAAGAATACCAGACAATTCTAGCTGTTTTATTATTTACCTTTACCCACTTGTTCATTTTATCCACGTTATTGATGATTTTGGTATCAAAAATCTCATTGTGTTAATATTTTGTGAAAGCACCAATAGTCGATCCTACAACATCACCGCAATATTGACATAAATGTATTTGCTGATGATATTTGATTCTTTCCATATCACCCAGCTCCAGGTGAATGCATGAAACACTTCTCCTCGTCGTAATAGCCTCACTTATTATTCAATGTCAATATGCGTTTGAGGCAATTAGCAGCAGCAGCTTGTATTGTTTCACTCTGACCTCAAATAGAAATCAATCCTGAGCGTGTATGTATAAAAACATAACAGCTACGTGTTGGAGGTAAGTGTAATTGATGGATATGATGTTGAAGAGCAATTGGAGAGGTCTAAATGGGTTGAGTGATTTAAAGTGACATGCATGATGGGTTACAAGAAAAACACAATTACAATCCAGGCTGTGTATGGAAATCTTCTAAACCCCAGAGAAGGCTTTGTTGAAATATATGGATCTGTTTTCTGTGTCCCATCACGGTTTGGAGGTTTTTCATACTAGGACGAACAAATGCACTCTGGACCACAGGCGTAGATTTAATGAGGGATACAGGGAGTATTTAGAAGAGGTAGATTTGTCCACCAAACTATGAAAGACAACCCACACCCCAATATAGGTTGAGAAAAATGACCGTTCAGGGGACTCAAAACCTGTATGTACAACAGGATCCGTGTCTACTTTGCGTCATCGGCGAGTTAAAGAACACAACAGAAGGGTGAAAAATAAAGATGTGATGTATGGAGATTTAAACTTTTAGAGCTTCTGGCATTAACAAGGTCTTATTCTCTTTTTTTGTTGATCACATGTACACGATTCCAAAATAACACATCCCGAAAACACCTGTTATGTTCTGAATAGGCAGAAAACAAGAAAATAACAGTAATTTCCTTTACATAAATAAAAACCAAAAAGAGAATGTAATGCTTGATGCAAAAAATGCTCTGCTCTGGACACTACTGGAAGGCCAATGTGTGGTAATATCAATATGTATCCGTTCTCTTTGTGGTCTCCTTTGGGACAAGGATGAAATGAAGTGAGCTATTGTTTCATCAACACTTCCCTAGCGTGTCTCTTGTTGAGGTCCCAATAGGAGAACCAGAGGGAGGAAGTCAAATTTGTCTTTCAATATCTGCACTGCATTCAGAAAACATTACTTCATTCAGAGTCAGGCAAGGGCGATAGCAGGATTTTTTAGTGGGGTGGTGGAACGGGGGGGGGGATATTTTATCAGAATTCAGAGTAGGAAATCTGCTTCAAAATATTGGGAGTATTGGATAGGACTAGATTTCATTTTAAACAAATTGTACATCAAAATTCTTCATAATTGTCAGAATTACGTGGGGGGCAATCATACGTCAGTAAGAGGGCCGGTGCCACCCTGTGGACCCCCCCTCCCGTCTAGCCACGCCCCTGGAGTCAGGAGTGACTGCCAACTAGCTGTGCTGTGAGACAAAGAACAGACAGACAGGAGATGTTTAAGCATTGGAAAGGTTGATCCTGTCCAGGTACAAGCTGGACGAAAGGCCCATTCCATTCCCTGAGTGAGAGACTGAAAGCATCCTAGAAGGACAACAACAGGGACAGATCGGGGGTTGCATTATCAGTTGAAGCTTGTTTAATCAGTCTTGGGTGTTTTCTGTGCAGAGAGAACATTTATTAAACATTTAAGTACATTTCTGGTTCATTTTGAACTCTGATTTATTTTTATTTTTTTGCTTGACTGTGCTTTATTGTCCCAATTTTGTTGTCAGTCCCATACGAAAATGTTATTATTACATAATACAGTAAGATTTTTGCTAAACGTTTGACATTTTGATGTACTGTACTAAGAGTTGTCTATGTAACATCTATGTGCAAATTCAATTTTAAACTGAAAATCTGCTATGCCTAATGCTATCTTAAAGCACCCATATTAAGCAAATTGTCTAAGCTCTATGCTAAGTTTTACCAAAATAGGTTTGCATGGTTTAATTTTCAAAAAACACCACGTTTTTGTTGGACTGCACAATGCTGTAGATCAAGTTTTTACCCTGTGTGTTTGGGTCTCTGTTTTAGCCTTAGGGTGAGACCTCTCACTTCGTTACTATCTTTGTTGGGAGCTGCACATCCTCAGTAGCTAGGTAAGGTCCCATCAGCTAGATAACTCTTTCTCCATCTTTGGTCAGTCCTAGTCAGGATTAGCTGGCAGACTTCTTCTAGACGAGGGCCACTTGTGGAACACCTGCAGAACAGGGACAGGAAGTAGTTCTTTTTGAGATTATGGTCAACTTGTGGGTGTAGTTGCAGTGTTTTGCCATTGAGAACTAGCTAGCATGCTAGCACTAGCATGTGCTACTGTTAGCCACCTTGACTCGGCTAGGGATGTAGAAAGCAGTGCAGATGTTGAACAGCTAACCTGGACGCTGAAGACAGAGGACATTCAGAAACCATATCTCACTCAAAACATCATGGATAGTTTTTTTACAAGTTTGTATGCGTGTCGAAGGACTAAAGACACAAAATAACACCCCAAATCCCAGAAAAGGTGATTTATTCATAACGTGGGCACTTTAAATAAGCTATAGGTGAGACTTAGCTTGCACAGAGCATAGCAGATACGATGCCAAACCAATGGGACATTTAAAACATGAGGAAATATATATCTATGTGTGTAAATATGTTTTATTTAAATTTATTTATTATTAAAATAATTATGTGACTCTTCTATTTGTCATTTTTTTTCATTTCTATGAATCCTAATTTTCTAAACTTTTACAGAATATAGCCTGTCACCTGCTGTGAATGTTTCACTCTTCCAACTCAAGACGTTAAAGGCTACTTTCGCTTTTCAACCTAGGCCCTATTTCCCATGTTTATTGGGTCTAAGTGACTGATGGGAACAACATCCATCCATCCATCTTCATCCAATTATCCGGTATCAGGTTGCGGGGGCACCAGCTACAGCAGGCGACCCCAAACTTCCTTTTCCCGAGCCACATTAACCAGCTCCGACTGGGGCATCCCAACGCGTTCCCACGCCAGGTTGGAGATACAATCACTCCACCTAGTCCTGGGTCTTCCCTAGGCCTCCTCCCAGCTACATGCCTGGAACACCTCCCTAAGGAGGCGCCCAGGAGACATCCTTACCAGATGCCTGAACCTTCTCAACTGGCTCCTTCAAAGTAAAGCTCCTCACTGATGACAGAGTTTCTCACCCTATCTCTAAGCCAGCCCCCCTTCCTGAGGAAACCCATTGTGGTCGCTTGTACCCTGGATCTTGTTCTTTCGGTCATGACCCGACTTTCATGACCATAGGTGAGGGTAGGAACAAAAACGGACCGGTAGATTGAGAACTTTGCCTTCTAGCTGACAAGATTATAGAACGGACCCCTACATAGCTTGATCTTTTAATTAAAGAGTCAGATCCTTTTTGTTTAACATGAAACAAAACCCAAAATCGTCATTGCCATACCTGGGATTTTTTGGATTAGATCCCTTTTGTTTCAACAATCACTACTCTAGTTTGGCTGAAATTAAACCCTAATTCACCAACTTACATGTGAAAATATGATGGCTCTCTACATCATAAAAATTGACCATTTGTTTACATGTAAATTCCGCCCTATATTCCTTTTCTAGAAAATGCTCCGTGACCTTGTCCTACCAACTAGACGTCTTTTCCAGTGACTTGACTAGTGTCCTCTCAGCGGCACCAGAGCCAGGCTGCTTAAATGGCCTTGCCCATTACAGGTGTAGGACTTGAGAAGAGAAGCTCCTTTCTACACCTGCAGATGTGTCTCCAATTGTTGCCACTGATAAGAACAGTTTGTAAAGCTGAGGCAAAACACTGTCCAACTCCATTTCTTAAAGGAACTCCAAGTAATTACACAGCTTTCCCTTGTCAACTTGCAAGTCCTGATCTGAATACAGGACTTGAAGTTCAGACCTTAGTCTCCCTGAATCAAAGGGATTTTTTATTGCCAATTTGGCCAAGCAAATACCAAGAAATAGGTTGCAGCAGTTTGTCTCTTGACTACAGTTGCAAATGGAACTGAGCTTGTATGGCTTTGGCGACTTTTTGTGGGACAAAATCGCTGTCCATCAAAAGGAGACGCTGTCTTTTGACAGACTGTCATCAGGCTATCAGAAGCCCGGTGTCAAGGCCGGACCAATTTCGCCATTTACCCCTAGAGACGGTGAGCGTCCGTGGGCGGGACATAATCGCAGTATATATCGAATGACCGTCTAGTTTCGAAGCACTGAATTTTTTTTTTCAAAGCAGCCCCATTGAAGTCTATAGGCGCCAGGCTTTAACCGGGAAATGCACTGTGACGCTACAGGAACACATGAGAAAAGAAATCCAGTCAGCTGATTCGGACATCAGAAATCGCCTCTGGCTAAAATGATTGTTTATTGAATTTGAGTCTGGCGATTGCAATTTCTGAGCTGTTTCTAGTTAAATAAAACAAATACATAACAAAAAGATCTATCTCTGTAGAGATCCTTTCCATAATGTCATCAAACACTTATTATATAATATTAGTAGCCTATAATCGGAGTCTGTCGGTGGCAAAAACAGCACTTTTAGTGGACGGAATTGACGATGCACATTTGCCAAATAGGGTTACATTGCAGCCCGGTTCTCAGCAGCTGGTTACAGCGTTCTCGCTAAACGATCAATCTATTTCAAAGATTTGTGTTCACAGTAGTCACTTAGACACCAATGCATGGGGAAACAGGGTCCAGGTTGACAAATACCGAAATTACCCTTGTACAGTATAGTGCAGTGAAGTTGCAGGAGGTGCCCTCTGTAAAATCTTACAGGCTCTGTGACCTAGATGCAGCACAGGTTGTTGGAAATGAGACCACTAACTGACAGATGGGATTTTAAATTTCAAAGACATAACAGAAGAAAGTGTGAACATACAGGGTGGGAAAGGATGCATATGTGTGTGTGTGTGTGTGTGTGTGTGTGTGTGTGTGTGTGTGTGTGTATGTGTGTGTGTGTGTGTGTGTGTGTGTGTGTGTGGGCCAGGTATAGCTACATTTGTGGGGACCAAAAACTGTGAATGCAGTATACTTATGGGGACCTGACAGCTTTGCGGGGACAAAATGCTGGTCCCCTTAACGTTAAAGGGCTTTTTGAGGAATAAGACTTGGTTTTAGGAGTAGGGTTAGAGTTAGGTTATGGTTAGGGTTAGGGTGAGGTTTAAGGTTAGGCATTTAGGTTTGATGGTTAAGGTTAGGGTAAGGGGCTAGGGAATGCATTATGTCCATTACTGGTCCCCACAAAGATAGCCAGACACGACTGTGTGTGTGTGTGTGTGTGTTAGTTGTGGTTTGTAGTCTGAGTGCAAGCACATGTTCACACCACTCTGTGCCCCACTGTTTCATCTGTGCAGCTCCGCTGTTAATCCCAGGATCAATAACTGGAGCCTCCCTTTCATGATCGTTTCACAGAGGCCTCGATCTGTCACACGACATCATGTCAGTGCCTGCTTACACACGTTTCCAGTACAACCACATCTTCAACTATTCCTTTGCTGCAGCAACTTTAAAGGCACCTTGACTGTGATATTGGAGAGAGGAGGTTACTCATTCACTTTCCACACACACACTTTCTCTGGCAGTCTGGAAATTTGCTCTGGCACCATTGCAACTTGCACCACTCTCACTTGCATAAAAGTCTTTCTATTTTGGTCACTTGGGCAAAGTCGGGAGAGAAAAGCCACCTGGCAGCTGCTGCAAATTCAAAATGTTGCTGACAAACATGACGAAAAACATAAAGATTGAGGAAGGAAAAGCATTATACAGGCTCTTAACAAACCAACAATTTAGCTGTCATTTAGAAACCATTTTAAAGGAATAGTTCAACACATTGTCCTTCTTTCTGGTCTATGTATCCCTGCCTCTGCTGCATTATTTTTTATTTTTTTATTTTTTTCCTTTGAACATTTAAGTTCCTAAATAAGTGTTTAAGCGTGCATGGCATAAGTGGCACTGTATCCATTGTTTAAGAAGACGGATTCACTTCTAGCATGTTGTTTTATTGTGCATGATCAAAAAACATCCCCCCCCGCCTCTGTTTTTTTTTCTTCAGATATCGCACTTTGGTTATACACACACATACATATTTACATATATACACATATATACATATGTAAACATATATGTAAACACATTTTAACATACATATTTATACACATATGTATATATACACATTTATATAGACAAATATACATACACATATACATACATATACATCTACACACACATACATGTATGTACTTATACTCACACATATATATACATATACACACACATATACATATACACACATATATATATATACACATACATGTATATACACATTTATATACATATATACACATGTACATACACATACACACACATATACATATACACAATGTATATATATATATAGCATTTCCACTGAATTGGTTGAACAGCAGGTCTGCATGGTTTCAAATAGTCAGGAAACTAATGAGCAGAGTGTGTTGTAGAGTTGTATTTTCATCATTTACTGAAGGGGTTTCACGCGGCTCAGTCCAATTCCGATGGATTTTGATGTCAGAGGAGCTGATAGACTGCCAAACAGCTGCTGCAGCACTTCTTTTTATCATTCCCCTCAGCTTCCTCTCTCTGTGGCTGTTTCTGCATGACAACTTTTGTCAGAAGGGAATAAAAAAAGCCCTAAACTAAAAGTGTCACTGTGGTGAACAAAAGTCAACCCCTCGCATAAGCCTTGAGCCTTTTCAGATTGCCCGATATAATACAAATATACCGCCATAGCACGAATGCTAGACATGAAATTGATTTGGTGATATTGCTACGCTATAGCTTCAACCTTAGAATAAAGCTTGTCTATCATGATAAATACCTACAGTGGGTACGGAAAGTATTCAGACCCCTTTAAATTTTTCACTCTTTGTTTCATTGCAGCCTTTTTCCAAA
>NC_048415.1:27999235-28005052 GCF_013103735.1 Etheostoma cragini
GGAAAAAGGCTGCAATGAAACAAAGAGTGAAAAATTTAAAGGGGTCTGAATACTTTCCGTACCCACTGTACACTTGTGAAATGGCACACATAACTGTTATCTAACTAAATGGTTACCTGTTGCTTATAGCCTTCTTGTTTTTGTTACAGAGTCTCTATGCTGACTGTAAAGTTTGACTGCTAGTTTCCCAAAGGAAAATGCAGTGTCATGTTACAGCTCAGACTTTGTAGTTTTAAGCAGTACCAAACATGTCATGCCAAGTTTTCATCTCAACTTCTTAAATGTTTAAGACTCTATTGTTACAATACTTCACAAGACACAGTTTGACATACAATTAGTTATGGATTCTGGAAGCTGAAGATCTCATGTTTTCAAAACAGTATAACTGATACGTTAAGAGGGAGGCAGGTGGAAGCAGGTACACAAGGATTTATTAACAAAAGAGTCCAAGGAAAACGTAAGGAGCAAAACCAAACAGCCAAATCCAAAAACTACAAAAAGGGTCCAGGGCAAAATACAAGACAAAAAAACAGGGGACAACAGCAGGGCAAACTCACAGGTAACGGGAACAGGAATAAAACAACAAACACTCAGTCAGGAGGCGGCGTGGAAGGGAACACGGACACAAGGACAATCAGACAAGAGACAGAAGGATCAAAACGAGGAACAGGTGAAACACATCAGGGCGGGGCAAGACAATCAGAAGGACAAAAGTAAAACTCAGCAAGACGAGACAGAACAGGAAACCAGACTATCAACATAAAACAGGAAACAGAACACACCGACACTCACAAGGGGACACAAGATAGACTACCACACAAAACCGGGGAGGAAACTAAGACACAATAACGAGGAGACAAGACAGGACCCCAAAAAAAAAAGAAACCACCCAACCCATCTTAATAACATTCATATCTTCTATAAATAGATTATAAAAAAGGGCATACGTTTTGATAATCATGGAATTATCTTTTTGAGATGTAGCCAAATGCAAACAGTGTGCCTTATACACGTTTAAGGTTATTAATGTTAGCATTTGTTGATAGCAAGCTAACACTAATTTACAATAATGTTTATGTTCTTATTGTTGGTGTTCGTTGTGGATGAACCGAGCCATACTCGTAGGTGTCACTACAAAACATGTAATCAGTACAATTATACTATAAGCACAAGTCTAAAAAATCCCTGGAGTATTTATTAGTGAGTCGGAGCGTTTCAGCATGAGCTGTTCAGATGGGATGGAGGGTGAGAATGTAATGTGAGACTTTGCTTTCACACCGCTCAGCTGACCTTGGCACTGATGATCTGCTCAGAGACAATGAGGAGAGAAATCAACAGAAAGATGAGACCGAGGAGAAGAGAGTTACATCATTTCCTCTCCTAAAACAGTATCCTACCCTGTTTAATTAAAGCTACAGTGCGTAGTTTGTGCCGCCCCACACACACACACACATACAGTTAACAGTATCCAAGGAGGACACAGAGGATTAAATAAACATGATGAACTCTACAGAAGAGGTAATTATCTTCACTTGAGACAACACAATCTTCTCAACACAGCCATACTGAGAAAGACTGAGCGAGTTGTGTGGAGCTGAGAGTCTTAATCAGCTTTGTAGCCATACATTTGGCAATGGCTTGAATGTAACTGACCTTCATTAATAAAGCTTTGAGTATCTTGTAACTGTATGTGGAGAGGTAGCAATTCCAAATTTTACCCTACGATTGAGTGGCTTGTACAATCTGTTGACTAGTGTACAGAACATGTTCCCTCCAGTCTGATTCAGTGTCTTGTACTGTGTCAAGAATAGGGCTGGGGGAAAGAATCAATCCAGCATAGTATCGCGATATTTTCGTGGCAGTGTTGTATTGATACACAAACGCCAAGTATTGATCTATTATTACATACTGTAGGTGTTGGTCAGTTTGTCTGCTTGACAATCCCATTATGATGGCAATACAACTGAAGTGATATGAACAAAGAGAAATGTATCTTTTCAGAGGAAACAGATGTTGAATAAATTTCCTTTTGAGGACATCGTTAGAAATTCGGCAAAAATGGAAAAAAAGTAATGAATTGCGCAATATCGCAGATATGCTTATGCAATATGTTTAAAATTACAATAATATCGCATTGCGATATGCGTATCGTGATGATATCACATCATTAGGCCTGATAATTCCCACCCCTAGTTACCTCTAGCGTCTTCTACCCCTAGGTGCTAGTGGCTTGTCTTTCGTACTGCAGGTACAGAAATAGCTAGGTGATGTGCCCTTTGCTGCATAATTTAGTTTCACTCCAACAAACTCTGGTGTTGTAGATGTGCAGAAATGTGATCTGGCAGGACTACTCTGTCCCAATTCAGAAACCTATAAACACACAGCTTTAAAAGAGAACTGAGGAGCAGAGAGCTCAGCATGGTGTCCATACATATCCCCGCCCGTTTGCTCATTGTCCGAAACCATTAATACAGTATGTACAGTATATACTAGAGCTGTAACATTATTAATTTACACATTATCTATATATTATAGATTAATTTGACAAAAATAGGAATTATGATTTGATTAAAATAATATGTCCACATATTAACATTAATTCAACTGCAACAGTTTAAAGGTCCCATGACATGGTGTTCTTTGGAGGCTTTTATATAGACCTTAGTGGTCCTCTAATACTGTATCTGAAGTCTCTTTCATTTAGACCTTAGTGGTCCCCTAATACTGTATCTAAAGTCTCTTTTACATAGACCTTAGTGGTCTCCTAATACTGTATCTGAAGTCTCTTTTATATAGGCCTTAGTGGTTCCCTAATACTGTATCTGAAGTCTCTTTTATATAGACCTTAGTGGTCCCCTAATACTGTATCTGAAGTCTCTTTTATATTGGGCTTAGTGGTCCCCTAATACTGTATCTGAAGTCTCTTTTATATAGACCTTAGTGGTCCCCTAATACTGTATCTGAAGTCTCTTTCCCAAAATTCAGCCTTGGTGCAGAATTACAGCCACTAGAGCCAGTCCTACAATGAGCTTTCCTTAGTAAGTGCCGTCTCTGAGTCTGTAGCTTTTGTAAAGGAGAGTGGGGTGTGACCTTGAGCAACTAACACTTCGCTTGTTTGAAGCAGGCTGGGGGAACACATATTTATGTTAAAAACCTCATTTAGTTTCATTTTCATACCACGGGACCTTTAATTGGCATTTTGGCTCCTAGTGATCACAAAAAACGATTGTTTGAGAAGGAAATGATAAGTTTTTGAACATTATATTTTTGCAAGAAAACTCAAATTTCTGTGTTCTAAATGAAAAAAAAACATTCAAAAAGCAAAAGTATTAAGAAAATGTCACAGTTCAAGGTGTTTTCACTGTTGATTTCTTCAAGCCTTGCTCTGTTTTAAAGTAGGCTACAATTGCAACATCTTTCCAAAAGACAATGAGTAATTGTGTTATATTATCGTGATTTCAAAATTGGCCAAAAATAATCGCAATTATGTTTTTTCCTTAATCGAGCAGCCCTAGTATATATACTCGCACTCTCTCGTGTTGTCATTGCAAGCAAATCAGAAAGCCACCTGGAGGGTCAATGAAAACCTAAACCTCTGTACAAAAACCTATGATCTCCTTCAGACTGACCGTTTACTATTCACTCTAAAAGCAGAGCAATTCCTGCCAATTTCATTCCATTTCTTCCTGCTTCTTTCACTTTCATTATCTGCTGAGATGGAAGTGAAAAAGTGAAAGACTAAGTGCCTTTGAGATTGATTTATTTTTGCTGTTATGTGGTAGGAAAAAGATTTCCTTGTATAAAGCCTTTTTCATGTTTGCATTTGGTTCTCATAAGGACACAAAAACAAGTCTGCATTTAAACACATGAATGCACACAGGCACACCCACACACACACACACACAAACACACACACAGACAGATGCCCGTCTCTACTGAACCACGTGTAACATGAGATTATGTTAAGGCTGATAATAGCACAGGTCTGCAGTGCTGCTGGAGTTGTCTTCCTTTGCCTGTTTCCACAGATCTATAAATAGCATTGCTGATCATGCAGCACAGCCTGCCATCACCCTGCGTATTCTCTGCAGCTCACACCTACACACTTCACCCCATATTTCCTCTGCTCCTCTGCTATTCTCTCCTATCCGCAATTTCACACTCATTTGCTCTGATTCTTCACTCCCTCCCCCACTCTCCCTCCTCCTGTAATTTTTATCTCATTTCCCTCATTATGCTGTTCCTTATTTCCCTCTCTAACTTTCTAATTTTCTCCATGTTAGACTCCACATTCCCTCTCTTTCTCTCTATCTCTCTCTTTCTCTCCCCACTATGTCCTGTGTTACTTTCCATCCACCTCCTACATTTACTTAGTCCTCTCTCCACCATTCTTCATGTTTTATGCTCTCTTTCTCATTAACTGTCAACCCAGCCAGTAGCTTCTTTCATTTTCACACACAGATGGATGGAAGGATGGATGGAAGGAAAGAAATGTAGCAGTACTGGCTCACAGTAACAGAGTAATGGGAGACTGTGCTCCAGTTGTACATAGTAGAATCACTACAGCTTAGTGTTGTAGTCAAGTCACCGACTGTCAAGTCCGAGTCAAGTCTCCAGTCCCCAGAGTCCGAGTCACTAAAGAAGAGTCTGGCTGGTACGCAGTTTGCCAGGATAACATGACTAAAGGGGCTGGTAAAAATGTGGGGAGCAATTTATTTCATAAAGAAGCTAAAATTAAGGAATTAAGAACTTCAAGTTAAGAGGACGGCTAGAGCGCTCTCTCTCTCTGTCAAAGTATTGTTTTTTGTATAGATGTATGATGCTCAAACAAAGGGGGAAACCGAAATACAACTGAGGGGACAGCCCCTTTCGCGACGCCGGGTCAGGTTCACATTGGTGAGCCAAATTAGTGCCTCAGCCATGCTAGCAGCTCTGTAAAGCTGTACCTAGACAAAGTGGTGCTTTAGGCTAATGTTATCTTCAGTGTGTTACTAAGCTTTTTGCTAATGTTTGAAGTGGCTTGTCCTAGACTAACATAATCACTAGCTTGATAGTGTTTTTCTTGATATAAGATGCTGCTATAAGGAGTCATTTTTGCCACACTTAGCCAAAATGCTTCCCAGCTGCTGCTATATATATAGCTATCGAGTTCATATATATCAGTCTGGAAGTCTCCACGTCCTCAATACTACCCCTGACAGTTGACAGATGTGTTCTTTTTTTCTGATTTGAAATCATAGCTACTTATTTTTTCACATCCAGGTATCCATTTTGTGTTGATTCAGCATTAACCTTGTGTCACTCAGTCTTGGCAAAGATCGAAAGTTTGTTTCTGTGCTAGTACTAGTCTCAAAATGAATTTATTTCTTTGATGATAAAAAACAAAACAAAGTTACAAGCAGCCAAGGTTTGCTTTCTTTTTGCCACACATGGCTTTAACAAGTGTATTAGTTGGCTCGCGTGACCTGAATGACCTGATGAGTACACGCACGATGAATACGTGTAAGTAAATAAGTCATGTCTAGGTGGAAGTAGTTTTTGGTCCAGGGGGATGTTATCCATTAGCCCTGACCCAGAGCTCGCTGTCTGTCTGTGTATTTGGCCCTCTATCCCTCCTCTCCCATCGGCCCGTCCCCATAAGTGCTGGCAAAAAAAAAAGAACCAACAAACCTTTTTTGTGTTGGGGATACTGGGTCTGCACTGATGTACTGCTTCCAGGAAATAGCCACAGCCTCGCCCCATGAAACCGACATTGACAAAAGCTCTCACATTAACAATCAACAAAAAAATGTTAATCGTTTGACAGCCCTAATATAT
>NC_048415.1:28005152-28009527 GCF_013103735.1 Etheostoma cragini
ATTAACATTTTTTTGTTGATTAATCCCATAGTAATGGTGAGTTAACTCACAATTAATCGCATTTTTAAAATTCTATTTCAAATCCACTCCAATTGAAGTCAAATGTATTTAATAAGTAAAAACTAGACCAATTAATCTCACCTTTTAGTGACGAATATACTGTAGTGTAAAAAGAAAAAAAATTCACACTTGGTTGTGGGTAACCAGAGTACAAAATCCCATGATCCTGCAGGGCTGGATGTATGGGATGGATGGGTGGGATGGTAAAGATGTATGGGTCTGCCTGTTTCTACAAAATGGTTATTGCACCCCGATAACGTGTGTGGGGCAGCGGCTTATACACTGTGCCATCCTAGCCTAAAATCCTGCTTATTTTATTAGTTTTTATATGTTTAACTGTTTTAAACTGCTCTTTAATGTTTAATTACTTGTACTGCATGGTAACATTTACCATTTTAATCTTTTTATGTAAAGCACTTTGAATATCTTTGAGATCTTAGTGCTGCATTTGATGCCATTGACCATTATATCTTATTACAGAGATTGGAACATTTAATTGGCATTAAAGGGACTGCTCTAAGCTGGTTTAAGTCTTATTTATCAGATCGATCTCAGTTTGTTCATGTTAACGATGAATCCTCTGTGCAAGCCAAGGTTAGTCATGGAGTCCCACAAGGATCTGTGCTCGGTCCAATCATGTTCACTTTATATATGCTTCCTTTAGGCAGTATTATTAGGAAACACTCTATAAACTTTCATTGTTATGCAGATGATACTCAGTTATATCTATCAATCAAGCCAGATGAAACTAATCAGTTAGTTAAACTTCAAATGTGCCTTCAGGATATTAAAACCTGGATGACCTGTAATTTTCTAATGTTAAACTCAGATAAAACTGAAGTTATTGCTCTCGGACCCAAGCACCTCCGTGACACATTATCCAAAGATATAGTTACTCTGGATGGCATCAACCTGGCCTCCAGCACCACTGTGAAGAATCTTGGAGTCATATTTAATCAGGACATGTCCTTTAATTCCCACTTAAAGCAAATTTCAAGGATCGCCTTTTTTCACCCACGTAATTTTGCAAAAATCAGGAATATCCTGTCTAAAAATGTTGCAGAAAAAGTAGTCCATGCATTTGTTACTTTTAGGTTGGATTACTGCAATTCTTTGTTATCAGGCTGCTCGGAAAAGTCCATAAGGACTCTTCAACTGATCCAGAATGCTGCGGCACGTGTTCTGACGGGAACCAGGAAAAGAGATCACATCTCTCCTGTTTTAGCTTCTCTGCATTTGCTTCCTGTAAAAGTTAGAATAGAATTTAAAATCCTTCTTCTCACCTACAAAGCTCTTCATGGTCAGGCTCCATCTTATCTTAAAGAGCTCATAGTACCTTACAACCCTACAAGAGCACTACACTCCCAGAATACAGGGTTACTGGTGGTTCCTAGAATCTCTAAAAGTAGAACGGGAGCCAGAGCGTTCAGCTATCAGGCTCCTCTCCTGTGGAACCAGGTTCCAGTTTGGGTCCGGGAGGCAGACACCATCTCCACATTTAAGAGTAGGCTTAAGACTTTCCTTTTTGATAAAGCCTATAGTTAGGGCATAGAATTGAATATTGTTAGGGAGTAGTAGTTAGTCACATAGTTTTCAGATATATCTATCATATAATCAAGAATATAATAAAACTAAAGGGAGACTTGGCATACAGCCCGATCCGGTTGGGGAGAGTTCTGGCCCGACCGGGCTGGAGCTCTCTTTACCTTGTCTCACTTGGTTTTGCTGTAATAAAAGTTTTAGACAGCTGAGGCCTTTTTTGATACACTAGTTAGGGCATAGAATCGAATATTGTTAGGGAGTAGTAGTTAGTCACATAGTTGCCTGATTTATCTATCATATAATCAAGAATATAATAAAACTAAAGGGAGACTTGGCATACAGCCCTATCCGGTTGGGGAGAGTTCTAGCGCGACCGGGCTGGAGCTCTCTTTACCTTGTCTCTCTTGGTTTTGCTGTAATAATAGTTTGAGACAGCTGGGGACTTATTTTGATACACTGAGCTCCTCTCTCCTCTATATTTCCATCTTTTCATTCATGTGCATCCATGTCCCAGAAATGCTTGTTACTAACCTAGCTCTGGGGAGTCATTCCCCGGAGTCCTTATGTTCTTTTTTCCCCAGCATGTTCCCTTTGATCAGAGAGGCTCCAAAATCAGGGTAGCAGCTGTTGCCTTGGTCCCGCTCCATGTTCTGTGATGCCATGTTCAACTGCTACACAGCTACGTCCTGCTACGTCCTGCTGTGCCTTGTAATGCCGCACAGTGTCCTGCTATGCCATGAACTACTACAAAGAACTGCTACAATCTACTAATTTTTTTCTATTTTTGTTATTTCCACTCTTCTTTCTAACCCCAACCGGCCGGTCAGACACCGCCTACCAAGAGCCTGGGTCTGACCGAGGTTTCTGCCTAAAAGGAAGTTTTTCCTCGCCACTGTCGCACTGTTGCTTGCTCTGGAGGAAACTACTAGAACTGTTGGGTCCTTGTAAATTCTGGAGTGTGGTCTATCTGTATAGTGTCTTGAGATAACTCTTGTTATGAATTGATACTATAAATAAAATTGAATTGAATAGCCCTACTGCTAAAATGTGCTCTACAAATAAAGCCTTGCCTTGCCTTGACGGTGTTTATGTAAAACACCACAAACCCAAAAGTGCAAGGTGTATTCCTTTCTGCTATACGGATGTGGGTAAACACAACAACAATAAAAAAACAAAGCCACTAAAACCAGACTAGGCAGCTAAGTTCAACCAGCACAAGCAAAGAGTGCTATTAAATACGGGGTGGGGGGGGGGGGGATGTCTGTATGTTCTGGTGTTTCTAAGAGAATGAGAGAGAGAGAACTGACTGGTACATGTAACTTTCAATAAATAAATAATAATTGGGTTTAAACTAAGAAAAAGTTATTGAGATCAACTATAGCTACTTGAAATATGTTTTTGTCTATCAAATGTGTGTCCCAGGTTCTGCCAAAGGGCTTTGTGTGTATTCAGTGACGGTCAACCTTTTGTGTCAAGGTTGGTTAGATTTTCAGATTTGTCCCAAAGCAATGCATGAACAGGGCCATACTGCCCACTGAAATGCGCATTGTTGCAAAAATTGGATAAAACTTGACATGAGTTGCCCTGGTAGCTAACCTGGTTGAGCGTGCACCCCATGTACTTACCCCAGGGTTTGATTCCGACCCAGCCCTTTGCTGAATGTCATCTCTCTCTCTCTTTCCCCTCGTCAGCCTTCAGCTTTCCTGTCAAATAAATGGTAAACAGCTTTGTTTTCTTTCCAAAAGAAAGTGAAAAACAAAGAACTTGACATGAGTTTCCTGACATGAGAAATTGCAAACTCCTGTTAACAGAGTCAGCTGTATGTCTTCTGTTAGTACGTAGGTCATTCAATCAAACAAGCAGCAATGGATTCTTTTTTTTTTATTTCTTGAACAACCATTGCAAGTTTCTAGAAAACTTTTGAGTATTTAGGGCAACATTAAAGGATTTAAGATTTGAATCCGTAAACAAAGAGGCTGAAAAGTCTGTGTATTTAGTGTAGTGACAATATGTTATTAGACTATTAGGCTTTATGGTCTTATAAATATAAAATAATGTCATCAGCATATAGATATACTATATACTATATGTGTTAATTTACAGCAGCGTTGAAACCATAAATGTTGTTTTGATAGATGGAGAGTAGACTTTCTTAGCTGGTTTCTTGTTTAGGTGGAAGCTGCATTTTACTCTATGTGGTGAAATATAGTTCAATAATAGTACAATTGACTAGAGACAATTACTTTTTGTTCCTTCAAAGGCCTCTTAAACATCCAGATTGCAAACAAACATGACTGGGCAATTTATAAATTTTACTTTTCACCAAACTATGGCTCAACACACAATTTCCATATCACATTTTCATGCTCTATGGACAGGCATGGGTTTGAGCTCTAGCATAAGAATCCATTTTTACCAACAGAATCCAGCTTCTCTTCGCTTTACGGTCACCTTTCAAGGCTACAAATGTGACACTGAAAAGATCAGATGCTGGAGAGTCCTATAGAAACCACTGCCTTTAATCTGAAAGTTAGTCAACAGACTTTTGTATCTTTGTCTCATACTGCCCTCCCCTCTTCCTCCTACATCGATCCTCCTCTCCACCCCACCCCCTTGGGAAAGATGGCGGGGGAGTGTAGATTATAGTTTATCCCTGCTCTGCTCAACTCTGCATTGCCTCGCTCTGACAGCAAAGCCCTTTCACCTATATTCACTGACATTCTGCCTGCATGCCTAGACACACAAACACAAACACACACACACACACACACAC
>NC_048415.1:28009537-28018154 GCF_013103735.1 Etheostoma cragini
ACGCACATACATACACACGCACATACATACACACGCACACACACACTCACACACACACACACACACACACACACACACACACACACACATACAGCCTGCCTGCCTGATCTTGTCATGCAGAGTGCAGCAGTGCTCTGCAGTGTGACATGGCTCACTACAGGAGGGAAGTATTTACCATCTGTCTACATTTACATGCTCTCTCTCCTTTTTCTCCTTTCTCCTTGTCTTCCTATCTCTCCTTCAGCCCTCCCTATCTCTAAAACAGAAACAAGAGGAGTAAAAGAAAGCAGAGGATCAGACAGAGTGATGGAGGAAATGCTGTAGGAGACCAGATGAAGTAATAAGAGGAGAGCTATGTGTCACAGTTGGCTGTCGCATGAGCAAAATGGTGATTTTTTTACCCTAATGTTACTGTACAATGTTGCTGATTAGCTGTCTAGTATTACACTCATGTATAGAACCTAAATTTGCCTGGCCAAAAATGACTTCTAGGGGAACACTGAACAACAATTTTAACCAATTTTGTCAAATGTAAGGCTGAACATCTACACAGTAATATCTTCTATGGACAGTTTTAACTAACATTAAATAAGTTGACCATTTAGAGCCTTTTTGGAAAGGAGCAGTAGGATTCATCCTCTCTCTAAGTGTAATCAGAATCAGACGAGTGATGTTGCAATGGACTTTTCAAAGTTACAAAGTGTGATTGTGATTATAAAGGTTCCACTGTGCCAAATTACATTTGTAAGGAGAGCTAAATAAGTGTCACAAGTTTTGTTTCAGTAAAGGTTGCAGCCAAGTCTAACTTTAAAAAAGTTCTGTGTAGTAAAAATTCTATTAAAGCTACAGTACAGTACATTGTATTTACCAATTAATGGTGTAAACTTTTATTTACTAAGAGAAAAACACTAAATTCAGGAGGCAGGTGACACTTCAAAATGTAAAAACACAATGTAATATAACGCAGTTCGGTGGCTTTCACACCAGGGTCTTGGTCCCGGATCTTAATACATTTGTCCCTAAGTCCAGTTTGTGTAGTTTAGTAGGAACACTATGTATTGTGCCCAGTGGGGTTTGTCGATCCATGTCCAAGTCCACTTTAAAATGTGGTCTTGAGTAAAGTTCATGCATGTTCTCCTCTTATTTTCAGCAGGAGGCAACTCCAAAACAAGTCAGTTTTTTAGAGACATATGGGAAATGACAATACTTGTCATTTTGTTACCTCAATAAACAGCTGTTACATAAACATGACTTTATGGTCTCAATCACTAGTTTCAAGATTTCTTGTCAAGCACAATGCCAACCAAGCTAGCTATCTAATGCTAGTGTTAGCTGGTAACTAACAATTTCCGTTGTACTGACAGACATGCGGATGAATGGCGACAGTACCCGGATGTCCATGTTTAACCACTTGTAAATCTCCACTGGATGACTCGCTTCAGAAGTGCTAGCTTCCGAGCGGAGCGGCTTATCAGCACAAGTTGCATCTGTAAAATATATCTGCTGTAGATGAGAAGGGAGTTGACTGATAGAAGTCATTTTGGCGCTGTAGATTTTTCTTTGGTGCTGGCTAAAACTTCTTTAGGGGGCGCCAAAAATTCCTCTGTATGGGATAAACCCTGGATGTATGAAACTGCAAATCAGATTCATGTACCCAATAATCAAAGGTGCCAGAAAGCAGTTATGGATCTTTCCTGCCCATGTTTTCTGGTCAGGTGCCTTTTGGGTTTATAATTTTACGCAATAAGTGTCATTTAGTGTCAAATTTAGACACGCTTGGTCGGGACTCTTGGGTCGGGGTGTACGTTTAACTGACATGCGGCACAAGAACTTTGCGGTTAGGTTTAGGAAAAGATTGTGTTTTGGGTTCCAAATATGTACGTTTTAGTGACACGTGGGACAACAACAGGACAAGAACAAAACCCAGTCTCCTGTGTCCTGTGTTGTTGGACCCAACCAACATCCTTACGCATTTACTTTAGATCTTTCATGCTACTGTTGTCACTCTTACACGTCATCTTACAACGGCTAGGCCACTATGCCCGGTGCGTCCCATACAGATGCTAAAGAGTGATTTTTGCATTGAAATCCAAAGCTGAGAGATACTGACCAACTATCAGTATTTCAGGAGTTGGGAGTGAGAACGGGTTGGATAAAAGCCTGTAGCTAACATGGAGGACTCCTAGATCATGTTCCCAACAATGTTTCGTAGACATTGAGATTGATTATCTTAAAACCTGCATTTAATGATTGTAGACTTGGGGGCAGTGGAACCAATCAGCAAACACAACATTGGCATATCACATTTTAGGTTAATATCGCGAATGTGTTTGCTTGTGTACACATGACACAAACACTGACCCATGACACAGCAACATTAGCATTCATTTGGAGTCATATTTTTTGGTGGGTCACTATTTTATGGGGGCTTGTTTAGCACTCGTTAATATGGACCTCATGACCAGTGTTTCTTAAACACTGGCTAGTCATACAGTATCTGACATTCAATGGTCTGTCGCAGTCTTGAGCGCTAGAATAAAAAAGTGCATCGCAAGTTTTTAATTTTAATGAGGTCCAAATGTGAGGGGACTCAGAGAGCGCAGAGCTCCACCAAGGCCATAAAATTGCCCCCTGATTCAGATCCTCCTCATATGTTCTTTGTCCATGCTACAGCCTTCCCCAAAATTTCATGAAAATCAGTGCCCCCAGTTTTTCCATAATCCGGCAGACGAACAAACAAACCGAAAACGTATCCTGCTTGGTGGATGTAACAAACCATCCTTGTCCTTTTTTTACTTGTGTCACCACAAAGTACTGTTTAGTGTTTGGAGGATATGAATGCTTCACTGCAGTGCCTCTTGGTTTCTGCTAATTAGATTATGTGCACATACTTTGTGCTTTTCTCAGTTATTTTGGAATGACACTGTGTAATTTCTACCACAGTGAGTCTCTGGTGTGCTGTTGCACAGATCAGAGTCTGCACAAAACTCTGCTCAGAGTATTATTTATACACATAATCAAGGTGTGATTTGTGAAAAGCAAATGGTGGATGAGGGGGGGGGGGATGTTTTTTGATCATACATGCAAGAATTAAATCCCCCTTTCAATACCATGGATATTGTGCCACTTGGCCAGGCATGCCAAAACACTTGTATTCGATGGAAAATTATCTCAAAACCGAAATAGCACAACGGTTTGTCAACATAAAACACAGCTCTTTCAAGCTGGGGAGAAGAGTTCACTTCAGGGCAAAAACTAAAGTAAATACTTTCACCCAGGAAACACGTGTTTGTTCCTCAGGAGTGTTTTAATCCAGATCACAACCTTTATCGTTAACTTGCCAAGTTGGTTGGGTGCCTAAACTTAACTGTCGCTGCCGCATGACGCTCACTTTTTCTTGGAAAAATTCAACTACCATGGCCACCAGGGCTTGACATTAACTTTTTTCCTTACCAGCCACGGTGGCTAGTGGTTTTCCAAAGCTACTAGCCACTCAGCATCTTCACTAGCTGCTATTTTGTGAGAAATTACATCTTATTTGAATATAATTGACAGCAGTGTGCTACTTTTAACTTAAAAAAACTGGTTTACAACCCTTTTAAATGTAAATGAGCACTGTAAACACCCAAAGTGTGTAAAGCACTTTTTTGGATGAAAACATGCAACTGAATGAGACATAAAAAGAGTACTTTCTTATTGCATAGGCTTTGGAACCCTTTGGCTTATTTGGGGTTTTAGGGGCTTCAACTTTATTATTACTCCTCATTCACCCAATCTACACACAACACACCCACCAAATAGCAAACAAAGGTAGAAACTAGCCGGTGAGCATAGTGGAGCCTTTAGCAGATGAAAAGGTAGATATTTCTCTCAGGAGTTGTTAAAAAAGGAACTAAAAAGACAGGGAATATAGGACTTAACTTTGCATTTTTCCAAATAAATGCGGATGTTGCTCTGTGTCTAAGGTATGTGTAAATATGCAGTAAGGTCCTAATGTGTCAGTGTTGTGATTACAACTTGTTGGGTTCAAATCTCCAACCTGCTTCCAATTGGTTAAAACGCTCATTCGACCAAGTTAACACATCAGCATTCGCGGCATAGACAAATGCAGCCTCTGCAAAAAAATTTTGAGTATGGCCCTTAAGTCTGCAACACGCATGAACAGCTGCTTGAGTTTCATTTCCTGCGTACAATAACCAAGTAGCATGGTGCAATTTGCAATAAATATGACTTTTTCTGCCTCCAGCAGGGCAGCTGATTGTTAGCTCTGTCTTCATTAGGCGTGCCTCAGGGTCGGCTGGAAACAAAATTAGACCGTGGTGATTTGGTCATCACACACACACACACACGCACGCACACACACCACACACATTATTTAATCCTGCTAAAGCGTCCTGTCAGCAACTCTGAATATAGTGTGACTACTTATATAGTAGCTTCCAACTCATATCTGTTATCACTCTCATTCCCTCTCAAACCTTCTGCGTTGTGATGCAAATATGCAGACCAGCCCTTCATCACTACACGAATAGGAGCACATTGCACAAGTTGAAGACTATAAACGAAAAATCACATTACCAAGTAAAGTACCCACTTCTTCATGCATGCAAATTAATGTTAGTTGTAGAAGTAGAAGCATTAATGAAAATACTAGAAGGGTAGGGAAAAAGTCCCTACGCCAAGTGAAGGAATTTAAATACCTTGGGGTCTTGTTCGCGAGTGAGGGGACAATGGAGTGGTAGATTGGTCGGAGAATGGGCCAAGCGAGTGTGGTATTACATTCAATTAATTGCACCGAAAAGAGAACTGAGCCAGAAGGCAAAGCTCTTGATCTACCGGTCAGTGTTCGTTCCTACCCTCACCTATGGTCATGAAGGCTGGGTTATGACAGAAAGAACGAGATCCAGGGTACAAGCGGCCGAAATGGGTTTCCTCAGCAGGGGGGCTGGGGTCTCCCTTAGAGATAGGGTGGGAAGCACAGGATGTCTCCTGGGGGCCTTCCTAGGGAAGTGTTCCGGCACGTCCAGCTGGTAGGAGGCCTCGGGGAAGACCCAGGACTAGTTGGAGGGGTTATATATAATACTATACTATATACTATATATAATATAGTCTGGAGTGTGGTCTATCTGTATAGTGTCTTGAGATAACGCTTGTTATGAATTGATACTAAAAATAAAATTGAATTGAATTGAATTGAATTGAATTATATCTCCAACCTGGCCTGGGAACGCCTCGGGATCCCCTAGTCGGAGCTGGTTGATGTGGTTCGGGAAAGGGAAGTTTGGGGTCCCCTAATGGAGCTGCTGCCCCCGCGACCCGATACCGGATAAGTGGACGAAGATGGATGGATGGACTAGCAGCAATGGTAGCAGTGTAGAGGTGGTTTATCAACACTTAAGTAAAAGTACTACGTAATACCACACTGTAAATATGCTCTGTTACAAGTAAAAATACTGCATTGAATTTTACATAAATAAAAGTCAGGAAAATGTGCTCAAAGTATTTAAAGTAAAAGTACGTGATGCAGAAATTTCCTCATTACAGGGAAAATGTATTGAAGAAAAAAAAAAATGTTGAGTGTTGATAACAAATAACTAAAATATCTTTATATGTTCTGACTCTGAGTCAACTTTAAAAAAGAATTTGATTGTGTACAGTCCTAATTACACAAATGTTTTATTTGCATCATGGTTTAGTCAAAATATGACGAGATGATTAGCCCATCAACTGTTTTGGTCATCAACTTTTTTTCTATTTTGGCTGTAAATCCCTGCTTTTTTAATTGATGTGCAACAACTAAATTAAATAGAGATTTTTTTTATTTTTCATTTCAGCACGAGCATGTACGCAGCGAGAGTTGCAGAAGACTGAGGTGGAAAGGCTAAAGCAGGAGATGTGGTCCTGATATTGTTGAGATTGGATTTATACGTAAGGCTATATAAAAACTACAAATTACAAAACAACAAGAGTAAAAGTATACGCAATTACGGGGGGATACAGCTGTAGCTCTTTTTAGGTCCAAACTAAAAACATATCTGTTTAGTCTGGCTTTTAATACAGAGCAGAGGTGTGAATTTCTTTATTCCGTTTCTTTGTAACCTTTTCTGATTTTACTGTTTTCACTGTTTCTATATAAATACATTTTTATTGATTGATATAGCTATTTTTAGATTGTCTTTAGAGCACAGCCAGCTAAGCTGAAAGAACTGACAATGCAAAGCAACAGCTTACAGGTGTTGTGTAGACATTAGTGTTGCTCCGATGTTTAATATCATGAGCTCAAAAAAGACGGAGAGGAATGAGACAGATGGGGACTGCTGTGATAAACCTCTCATTGGCCGACAGTTGTATCCAACTTTCTTCTTCTCCCTCTGTCCTTCTGCTTAGCCAAAAATAATCCTCCGGGGCACCCTGGTAGCTCACCTGGTAGAGCGCACACCCTATGTACCAAGGCACAGTCCTTCCCTGCCTTCTAACCCCCCCCAGTCTACAGCTGTCCTTTGCATTAAAAGAACAAAAGCCCCAAAATGGAAGTAAAACACGATCCACGCATCAACGCTGTTCTGTTTCATATTTTTGAAATGACCCTGGAGCAGAAACATCTGAACTCTACACATACTGTGTACATGTTTTTTATCCTAGAAATAGAAGCCTCATTCACAGGAAATGTTGCTACAGTGTTGCCAAGGAAACTCAGGATATGGGGCTCAGCTGTATCCAGGCGGCTGAGCCAATAACAGACACACACACACACACTCATACAGAAACATAACAATGCTCTGCTTCTTGCACAAACACTGTGCCTATGCTCTGGGGCTATGGCAAAATCGCCTTTTAACTTTTAAATGCATTCAGTAAATTCAATTTGTTCTGCCAATATCATGTTACTTCAAATTGACACAATTAGAAGTAACTATTAACAAACATGCCTTGTAAATGCAGTTTCTATTTACAGTGTTATCAAGATATACTTTTTAGGCTTTCAGAATTAAAAAATGTGTTTTTCCCTTATTCAGATTGATTGCAAGAAGCAAAACAAAAGCAGGGATTTAAAGCCAAAATAACAACCAAATGTGGTGACCAAAACGGGTGGTGGGCTAATACTCTCATCATATTTTGACTAAACCATGATATGAATAAAATTGTATTGTGAATGGAAGTGAGAGTCTTGCAAAAAAAGCCTGTGTATTCCTATGTGCTCTGCGGTAGTGCTTGACTAAAAGAGCATGGGTGCTATTTATTGTTTACCCCAATGTTAGATTCTGTACAGGGTTTAAAAGGGAACGTTTCGTAGTAGTGCAATTGTTATAATATACAGTGTAGTACAACACACAGTGTGTGCAGAAGCAGCAACGAACAAGACCGCAAGGCCCTAAATAAGTGGTTCGTCTGGCTGAACATACAATAGACTAGACTGTCTAAAGTACAGACTGCATCTGTATTTTGGTCCATAGGGGGACTTGAACCAACAACCCAACTCCTTACTGCCACCCCAAATCAAAATTATAAGATGTTTAAAAAAATAAATACACATATCAACATTAAGTCAACTGTAACAGTTTAAAGGTCCCATGACATGGTGCTCTTTGGATGCTTCTATATAGACCTCAGTGTTCCCCTAATACTGTATCTGAAGTCTCTTTTATATGGACCTTAGTGGTCCCCTAATACTGTATCTGAAGTCTCTTTTATATAGACCTTAGTGTTCCCCTAATACTGTATCTGAAGTCTCTTTTATATAGACCTTAGTGGTCCCCTAATACTGTATCTGAAGATTCTTTTATATAGACCTTAGTGGTCCCCTAATACCATATCTGAAGTCTCTTTCCCAAAATTCAACCTTGGTGCAGAATTACAGCCTCTAGAGCCAATCCCACAATTAGCTTTCCCCAATATGTGCCATTTCGGAGTCGGTAGCTTTTGCCCCCTATGACCTCACAAGGGGGGGGATTCCAGACCGGCCCATCTGAGCTTTCATTTTCTCAAAGGCAGAGCAGGATACGTTAAAAAATATTTATATGTGAAAACTAGGCGGCAAGCTAGCAAAGAAGTTCAAAAACATATCTAAAAGTAATGAATCAATGGTAGAATAAAATGCTTGAATTAAGATTAACAGTTCTAATGATTAGCTTAAAATAACCCAAAGAACTTTAAAAATAATTAGAAATGTTTAAGTATTAATAATAATAATGATGTAAATAGTTTAAATAGTTTTCTAAAAGTAAAACTAATGGATGGTTGAAACATTCACCTTCATAGAAGTATTAGCCTAGGGTTGTACGTAGTTGTACAATTGTATGAAGAATTGTGACTTTTATATGATAAGTAGTTTGACAATACACATTGGGAATCGATGAAGAGGGACGTGAATTCATCTGACAGGACTGTGGGAGTACCTCAGACCAAAAAAATAAGGAACTACTGCTCTCCACTTATGACAACCCCTTCAGAATCTGAATATAACCGGAAGTGTCCTTTTATGACTATTCAGGTGCCGCCGGAAATTCTGCAGGATGTCCCTCCTTTCGTCCGGATGTCACCATCTACAGTGGTGTGAAAAAGTGTTTGCCCCCTTCCTCATTTCCTGTTCCTTTGCATGTTTGTCACACTTAAGTGT
>NC_048415.1:28018254-28038171 GCF_013103735.1 Etheostoma cragini
AGAGAGAGAGAGAGAGAGAGAGAGAGAGAGAGAGAGAGAGAGAGAGAGAGAATGGAATGGAGAATGGAACATGTGGTGTAATAAGGATACAGTACAGAGAGAATGGGATGGGGAAGAATTCAGTATGTCCTGCCAAAATAACTTCATAAAACTGATTCAGTGTCTTTGGACCTCACCTGAGGCAGCTCTACCTGCCCATGGTCTACATTCACTGCTGCTGCTGGTACCAGCGTTTCCCTAATGAAGTCATGTGTGACAATCACATGCAAGTCTTAAGAGCGTATTTGGCAAATTCTGCATTGAAGCAATGCACAGTATATGGTAATAAGGATCTATGCAATGCTGAGTAGTCTCTTGATCTACCGTACCATTATGCAGGTTATACATGATCATTTGTGGCTAGTTATTGTTACAAAATGTTCTTATTTAAAGCTACATTGTGTGAATATTGACCAGCACCATCCATTTCAAGTATTCTTATTGACATTTTACATTTGCGCTTGCATGAACAGGGGTAGACTCTCCACAGTCATGTACCATCTTCAAATACGTTAGCCAGTAAGGGACAAACAGGCTCCGCCTTTCACATTTTTGACTCACACGTGCTGCTAATGGGTATCGTCGCAATTTTGAAGATGGAAACATGGAGGCCCACACGTATTCAAAATCCAAATTTCAGGAACAACAGTGTTCTTCTTCAATCAGAAAAAGAAAATGGATATTGAAACGAGTAAGAGACTGAGAAAAAAAAGACTGAACATTAGAGCTGCTTTGGACGCACACACCAAAATCCAAACTAGTTAATTATCCTCCAGACCACTGCAGGGTTAAGGGTTGTTACAAAGAAACTACCAGAAGCATTTCCAGGTAATCTGTACAACTGTAAACAGTTTTGCATTTTCCACCATTAGTTCTATTAGAAAATACCAGATGTGTTTCCAGGTAAGAAGTTGCAAGATTAAACACATCATTTGCAAAGTATTACCTTGAAACAAAAGGGAAATATTTGGAACATAAAGGGTGGATACATTTCAGCATTATAACATTGAAAATTCCAAGAAGTTTATCTAATTTGAAAGGTATTACACTGATAGTAGCCTGTAATACTGTGAAATTATCAACATTTATTACCCCATTATTATCATGTTATTACAATATTAATAAAAGTATATTACCACTACCCAGATATACATATGTTATCACTGAACCCATTCTTGTTATTATATTCGTAATTGCATGTTATTACGTCTGTTACCGTCTTATCACCTTATTACCCCAGTATTACATCTTAATACTGTGATGTATTACCCAGTTATTACGTTGGTAATTACAAGTCATTACCCATATATTACCTTTAGAATACAATTAATCACGCTTTAAGGTAACAGAGCCTTTTGAAACAGTGGCACCTACACCATGGAACGCTTCGCATCATGATTTAAGTCTGCTGATATTTTGTTAAAAGCAGCCAAAGACGCGTTGTGGTAGTCAGGAGTTTGATTGGCCACATCGTTGATTGTATTATTAAGTACTTACACGTTCCTTGCCTTTGGGATTTCTTGTGATATTTGTTGGGTATCAATGGGTTTTATTGTATTCATTAATTTGACCTATAGAAGCATTTTGCGACTGTCTGTTATAAGTACTGCATAAATAAACATACTCAACAAGGACTATTGACTCAATTAGTTTTTCCAATGCCTTATTTTGGATTTGGTAATACCATACTTTTGTACAGTAATGTTAGGTGTTAAAGTGTTAAATGTTAAAGTGTATGAATCAACTTCATCAGAACTAGGATTCTCAATTAACTCCTGTAAATCAAAACCCATTCTTACACTCAATGCTTACTACAATGACTGTTGATTAATTGACTTATATCTTAGAAAAAGAATCCTGGGTTAGATAGATAGATAGATAGATAGATAGATAGATAGATAGATAGATAGATAGATAGATAGATAGATATTTATTGATCCCAAAAAATGGGAAATTACAGTGTTAATTACAGTGTAAAATAATACAGTGTACAATTGTTAGCCCATAATTGTGGAATGTCCCCGTTATGTAATGTTTTTAAGACGTTTGCTAAAAAAGTTGCAAATATGAAAATACTTTATTTTTTTTACATCTGCTGTACTCGGTCAAGTCATGAATTGGCATATTATTGTCTCTATTTCCAAAAGGGGACGTAACAACGATAAGCTTATGAAACATTATAAATTACCATATAACAAACTACCCAACAGTGTATGAAATCAGTGTATAAAATACTTACACTGCCTGGACTAAGAATAGGAATTCATTTTTTTTTAAGTTATCCAGTAAAACCAAACATTTTGATTACATAATCAACAACCAAAGTCAAAGTTTTGAAAAGAAATATTATTAGTTGTCTTTTAAAAGTTTAACAAACTTAAACTGAATAGAATATAGCCATCGTTCATTTTACTATTTATATACATTTTATGATTTTCCTACTGTGATATATCTTTTAGAAAACGCCAACTGGACGGCCAACAATGACTTCGTGTCCTATGGTCCAGTGACAAGGTCCAGGAATTTTGGACCGGGATACATGATAGCCTATGTTGGGTTGGAGGGACCCAGGTTCCAGTCCAAGTTTATTTGTTCTGGGAGACAGTTCAATGGATAAGTATATAAGAGTTCCAGTCTAGTTTAATGAAAGCCCCATTCTTTTAAGAGAATTCAAGTCAATAAAATGTTATTTATAGTATCAATAACAACAGTTATCTCGAGGCACTTTACAGATAGAGCAGGTCTAGACCACACTCTATAATTTATAAAGTCCCAACAAATCTAGCAATTCCCCCCAATTCCTCGCCTAGTGTTTGGTGGGAATTGTTGGGTTTCTGTAAATAACATCACAGAATACGGTCTAGACCTGCTCTTTTATAAAAAAGCGCAATGAGATAACTGTTGTTGTGATTTGGTGCTATATAAATAAAATTGAATTGAATTGAATTGAACCACGAGTGTGCCTGCGAGAATATGTCATATAAGTGGATTGCCAGGTTGGATGTATGTACTAGAACATGGGGAAAGTACCTGAGGTTTCTGGAGGGTTCCTCAGAAGCTTTGTGATGGGGATAATAGATGCGTGCATGTTGGGCTTATGGTGTGGTCATTATACATACAGTACATCTATTTGGTTTATTGTCTTTTTTGTTATTATTTTGTCTGTATGGTCTTGAATATTGTCGTTACTGTGTCATCTTTTCTTGATTTTTTTTGGTCATCACAAGGAGGGGGTTGGGGTGTTCATGTCATGTTGTCAGTTGTAAATAAAAGGATGATCACAAAAAAACTGTCCTTAGGTTTTGAATGAAATACTGCAAAATACTGAGCATATAATGTGAGAATGCTATCAAGGACATTAGTCAGTAAACTCAACACGCATGCTCTTTTCCAGGCATCCGTTGGCATTCTGAATCTCACATTCTTCTCCAGGAATGATTTCCACGGAGGGTGTGTTCACACCAAGCATGTTGGAGCAGATTATATGACAGGTGACTGGGTGTCCTAAATTTGGTTTGCTTGGCCAAGAGGGAACAGTGCCAGTTGAACTTGGGTGGCAGCAAGTACTAAAATACTCATACTGTCTCTATTCACTTCCAAGACAAGTGCGGTTTGGGTTTTTGAAAGTGTTAGGAATGTGAGTGAAATTATATTGACATACAAGGGTTTAGGGGTACACAGAGAAAGATGTTGTTGATGTTGACAAGACTGCAGACGAGTCCCTCGTTCCATGTCGCTATGGCCCGAGTCAGATGTGTTTAACCAACACAACCTGGCAGGAAAAAAACACTCCAATTAAAACGTACTTGTTAGTTTCTTTAATTTACGTTTACCAGGGTTTGGTTTAAATCGAATTGGGAATTGTGAAGCCTGCTGAATTAATTTAGATTTCTTTTCCACCCAAACAAAGAAAACAAACAGTAGGAGTGGCTCAGATTGTCCCTGTTAGCCGGGACACTGTCTTGTTGAGGTGGGTCCAAAGAACAGTTCAACTCTGATGATGGCCTTGGTTTAAGTGTACTGTATAAATGAGGCCCTACTCTCTTGATATTACATATCATAACGCCTAAAAGGAAGCAGCTGTTTGTCGTTCCCCCCCCCCCAAATGTGCATGAGCCACTTCTTTTAAAGAGCGGGTTCTCTTAAACTTCCATCCAATCCGCATTTAGTACAAGGTGCTTGCTAAGGAGAACCATCTGTGACAAAAGAATGTGAGGCTTGGATAACAGGGCAAGTTTTTAGTTTTTTTTTTTGTTTTATGGCGGTTTGTGTTCCGCCAAACAATTCAGCAAAAGTATTGACCTGTTGGCATCCTCTGTCTTTTTTCATTAAAATACCTTTAAATAATTTAAATATGTTTGTTGGACTACACGGCATACAAACGACATACCTGCAAATCAACTCATAGGTCAGTGATTATCCAAATATCCTTTCTCCCTAAATTAAATTTGAGAAATCTATATGAAAACTTATGTTTTTTATCCAAATTTCTAACATTTCCAACATGCAAGCGTACCTTAACTGGTATGAGACAAACTACTTCAGTACACTTTGAGGACAAATATTACAAAAAACACTACAGAACATTGCAGATGTTCATTTACTATCCACAAATTCACATAGACACTACCAATAATTCTCCGTTATGGCTGTAATTAATCAAAATTTTAATCGCATTTACAATTTCGGCTCCTAATAATCACGAAAACAGAAACACATTACGTTATGCGAGTAAACTTATTTTGTCTTGTGTTCTGAATGGGAAAAACATGGAAAAGTATTATGGGAAATTTCACAGTTTAAGGTAAGTCGCAACATCTTTCCAAAAGTCAATAAGTAATCATGTTGAATAAGCAACATTTGACGAAATGATTAGGATTTTTCCAAAAATCAAGCAGCCCTAGTGTCTACGTAACAATTTTGACATTGATCGTACACGGCCCAGCATTGTACGAGGTTTTGACAAGGGCTCCTCCACATGCCTCCCATGGGAGGAGAAAGGAAACAAGCAAATGTGTTTTAGAGTGATGAGACGTCCTTTCCTCTGAAGCATCACAAGAATTTGTCAATTGTTTGAGCGGAGTTAGCAACTCCTTCGGCTGCACGGCTTCTGGGAAGGCTGTTCTCATGTATCCTCGCATATAGCTCCTCAATGATCCGTCCTCGATGCTCGTTCCTCGGGGGAAGAATTAAGAGCTTTGAGACGGCCTTCACAAAATAGGGCAAGAACAACTTCCGTCTTACAACTGAGGACCAAGGTGCTACACAAGGAGTAGGAGAGCTCAAACTTGGTAATACCAACAAGGGACATATTAATGTTTGACTGTCACATTGCTAGATCAGAGCAGCTGTTGTAGAAAATCCCATTGTCATGAAATGAATAGAATTGAGGAACTCCAGCTTTGATGAGTGTGACAAAACTATACTTCATCTTTGTAGGCTTTGTAGGCTGATGATCATCACGTCTTGCGAAAACTAAGCATGAACCTTAATTCATTACAGTAATGGTCAATTCGTCCCCTATGTAGGTCACTGCTGTAAGCAGGCCATCTGGGCTATCAGCGCCCTGGCTGGGTTGTCTGTTACTTGGCACTCTGTGTGTGTGTGTGTGTGTGTGTGTGTGTGTGTGTGTGTATGTGGTAGGTGTAAGGCATATTTCTGTGACAGTGTATGACTTCATGCTGTCTGGAGGTCTCTTGTTATTCAGTATCTAAAGAAATACCGTCTTCTATAATTCTCACTAGGGCTGTCATTTAAAATAAAATTTGTAATCACGGTTAATTGCATGATTTTTCCTGGAAAAGACAGGATTGGTAACTATGTCCAATATAACTCCAATGGAATCCTGTAAAAACACCCGCCAATCACCGCCTCACGGTCCACTTGGAAAGAACCAATGAAATGCCTCCTCGCCCCCTCCTGTGTATGAGACAAGGTGACTAAGTTTACTGTATGTGTATGCACTGTATGTGTATATGTGAGGCCCTGTACAACAAAGCCTATCAATCAGTCTATCTATATCTATCTATCTAAAAAAATGACAAATACTGTTTAGAATATTCTCCAGAACAACCTCAAAGGTATTGTATGTTCAAAAAAGATGCAGAAAACATAATATAACAAGCTCAAGCCTGTCAAGCAACACCAGATGGGCACATATGAACACATGACATGTAATCCAGCGTGGCGTGCCTTTGGCAGGCGGAGGATGCTTCTCCACCTCAGCCGCATGTTTGGCCAGCGAGTGCTATTTAAGACTCAACGTACTCTGGTGGTAACCCAGTTCACATTGACAGAACATGCAAATAACTTCAGTATTGCGGAGAGAACATCTGGAAGGGCTTTGAAAGTGAACTTACCCTTCAAAAGACCCGTTTCTTTGTTCATTTCTGAGGGGTGGAAGCCATTCAGAGGCAGAATAAGGCGGGCAACATGTCTAGGCTTGCGGATCCAACCTAACATATACCAAAAATTAGTGGTGAATTTGCATTAACTTGTTTTTTCATAAAGGCCATGTTTAGGCATACTACCGTGTGAAAACTGTGTCTGACATGGAAGTAAAATAATGCAGGCTTTTCATTTTTATCCATTCCATAGATTTTGTTTGCTGAAATTATATCCTCAGCAGATTTAGTCAGCTGTAGCTAGCTAGCTAGCTAATTAACACTTACTGAGTCTGCTGAATACTCTCCAGAAAACCAGTTAACTTCAAACATTTCCAGCTGTACTGTTTGACTACCATGTAAAAGGGTAAAATAAGGTCTTACAAGGGATAGGGGTTGTTGGATGCAAAGCTCCCAAAGGAAGTGACGTTAGCCTAAAGTCTTATATAATGGCATCTAACTCCCTCACCCTGAATGTTACCCAGCAGAACTCAAGAACTCAGCCGACAATGGACTTGAGTGATCTAGATTTATCTGTTTATTAGACATTATCTACCGCTGGCCGACGTGATCACCATGCACACACACACACACACACACACACACACACACACCTGACACACACACACACACAAACCATGTAATGCGCTTTTAAGCCAAAAAGGGTTTATATGTTCTTTAATAGTGTGACAGCTGGAGACACCTTCATTTCACAGCTATGGGATAACAGGAAAGCCTCTAAAATGGGAGGCTCATGTTTGAATATCACCACAGTCAGATTGGGAGCTTTCACAAGGTCTTTCTGCCTGGTTGGTACTGATTACATGGGTTGATACTGGTCTCTTTCTAAAGATTAGATCTTCAGTCCAGTCAGTGTCTTCATCTTCTGGCAGAATGCCACGCAGTCAGATCGATTACATGGTCTGTTTGTTGTATAACATCAGCACTACATGTCCAGAAAAACCCCTTTAACTATGTGGATTCTGAGGTGTCTTCAAATCTGATTATTTTAAGGTTTTCATAATAGTATAATTGCCAATGTCTTTCTGGTGACAACAATGAATGCTGGAGAAAACCTAAATCTTTTCTTCATATGTTCTCCTGCATGACATTAAAACATCCCAATTTAAATGAATTTATATCCAGAAGAATCTGTGAGCAGCTTAAAGGTGCCCTGCCACATTTATATTATTACTTTGTGGACATTATTTGCAGGAAAGCCTGCAGGAAGACTCAGCTCCATTTGTGCCAGTTCTCATTAATATTCAACAAGCTAAGTTGCTCGACTCTGATTGGGTAACAGCTAGCCAATGGGATTCTTGCTATCAGCATGCTGCGCAACTGGGTGTGCTCATGAATAGTAATGAGCTCAGGCAACATGACATCAGACTGACCGGCTGTTGTGATTGGCCTGATTTCTCCTCTTATTTTGTTTCAGTGGCTAGAGCTGACAGAGGAGGTAGCAGTTCATTTTCATACTCAACACATAACACAAACACAAATGGACCCGACATATTTCAAAAAAATGCAAGTGAAAACGATTTTGTGTGGCAGGCACTGGACCTTCATATCTGCTATACACACACTGTTGACTAGTTTCCATGTTTTGGCTTTTGCAATAGTCACTTCCATTCACACTAACTTGTACATTTCACTGGCTGTACTGCGACAGGGAAGCAAACAGCTCCATGTCAGCTTCACTTGGCTGTTACATTACCTTCATTTTGTCAACTGTGCAGCCCCCCCACACACACACACACACACCAACATGTTCCTAGCCACGGCTGAACAACTTTAGTGTTTTTTGCTTTAAATGGGGATTTGTAGTCATGCTAGAGTTTTGTGGGAGTGAGTATGATTGTCCAAGTGTTGTCACTTGCGCCCACAATGTCATAAAAAACTTGTGGAGGAAGCTTGTATGCTTTGTGAATCCTCTACAGTTACAATAGTCATTGAAGAACTGTTTAAAGTCAAACTGGAATTACATGTAAAGGATAATGCTTCAAGCCCTTCCAACACCTTTTTTGTATAATGTGGCAAAGAACCAAAACTAGGTGTGTAAGAGCCTGGCAATCACACACACTGTAAAAATAGCATAAAGAGAAACAGCCTGAGGGCTACTTTACAAAACCTAGATGGCGGATTAAGCTACCAGACCAGGTTAGACCAGGCTTGATTGATCCTGACATCTTTTATGTTCACTCGGCAATAACCTAGATGAATTTTGCCTCATTTGCATTAACCTGCATTAAAATACAACGGGTACATATTGCCACTCAGTTAAAGCCTAATTTGAGTTTTCTTTCCCCTCGGACCCAATGTGTGTAAAAGACAGCTAATTATAACTTATTGGATCACACAGATCGGGCTGCAATGTAACCCTCTGGGATTTTTATATTGGGATTTAGTGCATTGCCAATTGGTCCACTGAAAGTGCTTTATTTTGCCACTGACAGGCTCAGATTAATACTCTAAGTGTCTGACAACATCATGGAAAGGATCCCTACAGAGATAGACCTTTAAAACCTCTTTAAGATCTTTCTGTTTGAGTCAACAAGCCCACCAGACTCTGTTTAAAAAAAGCAATTTTTGTAGTGTGTATGGAGACAACTTATGTTCACATCTACTGTAAATCAGTAAATTATGTGTTTGTTTCAACCCAAACTAGAGTTGTGATGGTTGTAAAGTGGAATGAAGGCCCTAAAACGGCTTTTCGTATTTTTATTTTGTTTCTGTGGTCTTCAAATGAAGTGTATTTTACGATGCTAAAATGAGAGTTTATTGCCTTTTTAACTCACTGTACTGTACATTGTAGCTTGTTTTGCTGCTGCTGACTGAACATCGTACATGCTAGACCAATGTCAAAGATTGTTGTTCCCATCAGTCACTTTGACACAAAACCATATTTTTCATGTGATAGCCATTGTTACTGTTATAATGAGTTTATGTAGACAGCCTTATTACAGTATATTGTTAGAGGATTGATGAATATATTATTGCTGTTGTTGAGACAATTAGAAATGGCTGAATACAGTTGCAAAGGTGTTTTCAATGAATTCAATGTTAAGGGCGACACATTGCCAAAACAATGGCAGACCGGTCAGAGACCAAGACCCATACGCTGTCTATTAGTATGGTTGATTTATTGCTTTTTTTGTTTTTCTTTAACAAGAAAGATTTCTGTCTTCCATGTGCATTTTATTTTGGCATTGGAAAATCCTTCCAAACTATAGTCCCAGTTTACTGGACCAGTGACTATATAGTGGTCTGTACATTGATGAAAAAACGGGGGGGGGGACATCTCAATGTTTTTTTAGCAAAAAAATAGTTACACGCTTTGTCATAACTGACGACATGTTCGTATTCTAGCATTGTGGATAAGTGGTTGTAATTGATCTTCGTAGTAAATTCCCTGGGTAACATGTTATCTTCTGATCACTTTTAAGGCCAGGTACATCTGTTGATTTGTGCATATGAAAAGAAGCCAAACTCCTTGAATGGTATAATTGTGATGGTTTCAGTTAACAGGTGTTTTTAGTAAATGTATATTTTTAGGCTAATGACGCAGTCAGTCAATCCACTGCCGTCTGCCACGCTTTTTTCTTGCAGTAAACGGCAACCATATATCATTTTCTTTAAATTATTATATGCTTTTGCTTCCTCTTAAGCTTAGCAGCTGTTGCTCACTGGGTGTAAGGTACACGGCATGCACCTTCTCCATTTCAGCATCAGTAAATCTGTGATCAACACGGTGGTCTGTTGACGAAAGCACATTAATTACTTACACCTGGCTTGACCTTTTCACAACGCCTCAGCCTTGCTTGGCCAACAAAGCCAGATGCACGGATTAGACTAGGCCAAGCCTTGCCTTTTCTGTTTAAAATCTTGCTTGTGTGAAACAGCTCTCTGAAACACACAAAGAAATACATAAAGAGACCATGACCTCTTAACAACACATTAAGTGGTGGTTGTACATAATGTGTTAAAATGACCTGCGGGCACCAGGAAACAATGCCAATGGAAAGTCAATACGGATCCTTTGTTTTGGTAGACGGTGACGCAGGCAGCTTCAATCCTGTACGCACTGATTTAATCTGATAGAATAACTGAAGACCCGCCCCTGCATCAAGGCCTCAGTACACGGGGCGCACGCTGTACCAGGTGAGCTAGCCTACCTAGTACCTACCCTAATGCAGCTGTGTCCTGCTCTCTGCTCTGTTCACAACACTCATTTTCTCATTAATTATATTACTTTATTAATCACCATGGTCATTTTTATGACTCGATCTATAGATAAACTGGTTGCTGGACACATGTAGCAACCACGCATGTAGTTTGAAATATGTGTGTTAACATAGACATGGATATTGGGGTTATGAGGCTTATCCTGTATTTGATCAGTGTAGATATGATGATTTACATGGCACACAGAGAAATCAGGTTCTTCACTTCTCCATACAGGCTTGCCAACTACTGTGTGCTCTGAACGCCCCATCTCTCTATCTCTCTCTCTCACTCTCACAAAACACTTCAGTATTTTCAGGATTTAGTCATTATGGTGTGAGAAAAGTACGATAGGAGCTATGATATTATGATACCCAAAATTTGAGATGATTTCTAGCCTCTTATGTCAATACAACATCATAATATTGCCCAGTCCTAGGGAACCATTGCAGATGATATGCTAACTAGCTTCCACTCTGACATGTGGAAAAGCTTGCTCATATTCACTTTGCAAGGGAAACACACAGAACACTAGGTTGAGTTTGCGTTCTCCCCCACTATTGAATGTTTTTCAGTCCACAAAATGATATTTGTGTTCTTCACGGAAATCGTATAGATAGATATTACTTTACGTAAGATGATTTAACCCTTGTGTTGTCTTCCCGTCATCCATGAAAAAGTAACTTTTTGGTCACTTTTTTCAACATTGTTATTGCTTTTTTGACATTTTTATCATGTTCAATGTCATGCGTGCTTTTTTTGATGTTTTTTCAAAAGTTTTTGATATTTAAAATGTTGAAATTTTTAGTGCCAATTTTGACGGCCCATTTTTTGTGACAAAAAAAAAATAAACTTGAAAACTTGACCCAAGGACAACATGAGGGTGAAAGGACAGGTTTGAAATCCCATCCCCATAGATGAGTGTGTCTGTCCTGATGGGAGACCAGACCCCGGGCATTTGTATTGTATACAGTTGGACAAAAATCTGTCTCCCAAAGCTCCCACTAAGTGTCACTGTTTCGGGGAAATTTAGCGTACCTGTCTTGTGCCTGTTGCAGACATGTAACTATGGAGTCTATCAGACTTAAACTTTTCGCGCTGTTTGCACCAACTGCTGATAAAAAAGGAAAGAAAAGATGAAGGAAGGAGAAGTAGTGTTATGGATGTCACCAGACAATATGTAAATATGTGTCATTTTAGCATGGTAACAAACCTTTCAGTCAAAGTCAACAGAAACCAAATAAAACGATGAGAAGCTGTTTTTGGTCTTCTCTACATTTTTCCAACAATGAAAAACTCTTGTTTTGGTTGAAAGGGACACATGCTTTACCGATTTACAGGTGAAAATTTGTTGGGTCTATGCACGCTAAAAGTACTGTTTTTTAAATGGAGTCTGGTTGGTTTGGCGCTAGCTACGTCATAACTGTTTCAGGTAAACAAAAAGGTCTTAAATAGGTTTAAAAAATTAAAAAATTATATCTAAAGGGTTAAGACACTTAACACTTTTACTATTTTTTACTAAGTTGTATTACTATTCAGATGTGCACCAGGTAGTAGCGACACTGTTGACATTTCTGCAGAATTTTCTAGTTTAGAGTTAGAGTTATGTGCCAGGCAGAGTATGTGAGAGTTTTAGAGCCTAGCCTTTAGACCTTTTTACTCAAAAATAGAGTTGTTAGTGTCTTCATCCAGAACACAACAAACAAAACAAGTGAAAATGTGTGAAAATGAGGAAAAAACATTTTAAAAAAAAGCCTTATTTGTTTATTATTGGCCCCTGCTTGTCCAGATGTGGCAAACAGACTTTTGAGTGCAGTTTTGGGGAAGGAAGAGCGTTGCAGCCACGGACTAGCAGCTGAGCTCAGGGCAGCTGATCTGACAGAGAAAGCCTTTCACTAGGGCCTCCTGCTAAAGAAACATTGAATGCTTTTTACACACACACACACACACACACACACACACACACACACACACACACACACACACACACACACACACACACACACACACACACACACACACACACACACACAGCTTCCTGTGTGCACTGGGACGAAAAGCAACACCAGGCTGGAATGCTGAACCCGAGTGTGGAAAATTGATTGGAATGTTGTGTAGGCTGTGTGTGTCTGTGTGTCTGTGTGTGTGTGTGTAGCCAGGGTGTGTGCGTGTATCTGTTTGTAATGGGGGAGGGCAAGGGAGTTATGGCTGAGACACTGTCTGCCTTAAAGGAATCGTTAAGTCTATTAGGAAAAAGGCGTATTTGCTTTCTTTATGAGAGTTAGATGTGAAATATTGACATGAGACTCATGTCTGTGATAAGAACAGATATGGAGTAAGGATGTGGTTAGACTAGTTAAGTTACATAAAGATGAAAGCAGGAGGAAACGGCTAGCCTACTTCTGTCCAAAGTTCAACACACCTACCAACACATTTAAAGTGGTCTAATTTGATAAATGTATCTATTCTTGGTTTAATCTTGACACAACTAAGCTGTCTTGCTGCAAAGCTAGGCTAATATTGTCTCGTCTCCAAGTCCATACTCAAAGAATCCTAGTGTTTTGTTGCAAACGAACAAAAGCTAGTTTACAATGATTTGGTCATCCTTGAGTTCAACGTGCTGAATTGCATTTCCTTCCTCATAAAATATTTGCAGTAAATCTTGCATTCTTAACATCCATGTTTGCTAGATTGCTGTCTTTGTCTTCAATTCCTTTGCTGGCACATATAGCTAGTCTCACATTGCCAGACCTTCCTCCACATTGCTCCAGAGGAGGGTCTGGTACACTCTGGGATGGGAAAAAACCTGCTCTAGTTCATTGGCATTTCTTTAAAGCAATCACAATCATCTAACCCCCGGACCCAGCAACAGTGACTCTGCAAAATAGCCTCAATAGAGATTTAATTTAATTTAAACTCTTTATTGATCCCCTATGGGTAAATTTAAATTTACACACATGCCTGAAATACACACACATGCTCAGGTCCTACTAATGGAGATGTCAGAGTGAGTGGGCTGCCAGTGAACAGCGCCCTGAGCGGGGTTCGGTGCCTTGCTCAAGAGCACCTTGGCAGTGCCCAGCTCCCAGTCCACAGTCCCTACTTTGGTCCGAACGGGGACTTGAACCATCGACCCTCCGGTTACCCCAGCTCCCTACGGACTGAGCTACCGCCAACACCCCCAAAACGTTCAAAAGCTGTTTTAGTCGTGCAACAGAAAACTCAGATTGGACAGATAGTCTAGCTAGCTGTCTGGATTTCCCCTGCAGAGATCTGAGGGGCAGTTAACCATAGTCCTTACAAATCCACCAGAGCCTAGAATGCCAACACAAAGAAAGCGGAAGGTGACCGACATCCGGCAGAATTTCGGCGGCACCTTAACAATCGAAAATTAAACGTCGTCAATATAGACTATCAAGGCACTGACATTAAAATGAAGGACATCCAGCTGAACTCACAACAGCAACGGAAACTATCCATTAAATGAAATGTCGTCAATATAGACCTTTCCAATTGAAATTCCATTGCTAGGCAACAGCCTGTCCCCTTGTTGACCATGATTACATGATTACATGTTCACATGTGACCACATTGCACGTTACCACCATTGCGATCAGTGGAATGGGGTAAACCATCAACAGGAATGTTTAGCATGTCACCTGTAATCCTCATGCACGTGCCAGTAGAGCATGGTATAAAAAACAAAATTCTCCATAGCACCACTAGTGGTCAATAATTCCATTGGGTCTGTACACTCCTCATTACGCATTAAATGGCTTGCAACAGCTCCGGTTTAATCAGCGAGAATACACAAAGAAATGCAAAATGGAAGTAGAAGGGTTTTTACCATTTCTGTATTCTCCTTCCAGAAACCCTCCTCAATGTTACTTGATACATGACTCTCCTGTTTAATGTTACGATCTGTTTATCTTTTAGGTTTAATTATTTCTAGCTAATTTCTGAGAAATCGTGTTTCATCCTTGTTTGGCATGCTAGATGGCTCCAAATACAGCAATAGGTCTACCCATGAATTTTGGCCAACAATGCTGTGGAGAAGAAGCCAGTCAGAGACAAAAATAAGAGTAGGAGCTAATTGAAAATGCTTGAGCATTGTTTCTGGGAAAAACATGCAGTGCTATAGTAGCTGAATTCATCAAAAATGTACCAGAAATCTGAAAGTTTATTGATTTGAGTGGCAATTCGTAAAATCACCACGATCCTAAATTTCCCTCCAACATTAGCAGCACACATGAGCTTGGTGATTTGATGGTCTTAGTCAATTTCTCCCAGTTTTGTGTAAGCGGGCTTCTGCTTTTTATCAAAGAACCAGACATGTTGTAGCGCTGTTAGCCTTTTGTGGAGATGATTCAACCGGAAGAGTTTCATATCAATTCAGAAGTACTTAGTTAATCATGTAGATAAAAGGTGTTTAGCATAGCTTAGCATGAAGACAACAAGCAGAGGGAGGCAGCTAGCTAGCTAATGTAAAGCTAACAATGTATTTGGTTTGTTTAACCATTACGTGACCAGAAATGTAAAAACGATGAAGGTCGTGACATGTCGTACAACCGTTGGCTACTTGCCTAGCGTGGCCAGTATAAATTGCGAGCAATGTTGAAACAGAGAACATAAACGGAACGGCGCCAAACAAACCAGATAAGCTAAAAGTCAAGCTAGTTGGGAAAAATCAAGTGGGCAAATCTGAATGGCTGGTAACTTAAAAAATCTACAAGCCGTGTTGGCTGTTCCTTTAAAGCACTGGTTGTATCACAAGACTTGAGATTTATACCAAACTTCTCATATTACTCTTGGAAATGACCATATTTCCATAAGTTTGACTGTTAAGTATGTGTGTTTGGCTGTTTTAGATTTTGTTTGATAGCTGTGTGTATGTGGGTGCATATAAGTACAGTATGTGTGTTTGTGTGTTTATGTGCATACCAGGGTGTCCCTCTGTGTGTGTGATATGCATCTTGGTAGGTGTCACTGATACAGCCAGACTGGAAAGGCCAACCGTGCAGCCTTTTCCCCTCCCCCATATCTCTCTGTCTCTCTCTCTCTGCTTCTCTCCACCTATCTCTACCTTTACTCTTTGACCTGCATTCAGTCATGCAGCCTCATCAGTGGCGCAGAGGATGCTGCTCTCTCTCTCTCTCTCTCTTTCTCTCTCTCTCTCATATGGCTGCTACAATAAAGGCAGCACTGTATCCTACAAAACCAATGATGATGTCAGCTTGTTATTGACTCTCCCAGGTCTGAATGACTGAGCAGAGGATAGGGGGTGGGGTGGAATCTATCTATTGCAGCGAGGTGACCAGCCAGGCACAAATGAGCTCCACTGTGTGTGTGTGTGTGTGTGTGTGTGTGTGTGTGTGTGTGCTTGTGTGTCTCTCTGTGTGGTGTGGGGGATGGGTGGGATCCTGCAGTCCTCGTTTCCGCAGACATAATCTGTCCCAGTTGCTGCACACCTCTTACAGTTTACAATAAGCTCTCTCTCTCTCTTGCTCTCTACCCCTCCCCCACTACTCTCTCTCTATTGCTCTCTCTGTCTCTCTCTCTCTCTCCAGATGGATGATTCCATCTGAGTGCAAGGCAGATAGGACATCATGGGCAGAAAGACAAGAGCAGAAAACTAAAAGGAGCAAAAATAAAGCTTAGATACCACTTTAGGTTAAAAAAAAAATGAAATGTACCTTGCCTCAAAGATCACACTGCTTAATATTTGTTGGACATTTCTGGGGTGCAATATCTTTGTTTATTCAACACATCAAATTCTTTGTGTACAGATTACCCTACTAGAATTAGGGTCTGATTTTAAAGAGCCATAACAGCGATGTGTATGCTTAGGGAATACACACACACACACACACACGCACATACACACACCCTCACGCACACAGACAGCGAGACAGACAGACAAGTCATACACTACCAATAGAAAAACTAAGAAAGACAGAAAAAAGGATAATGTTATCAAAAACTCTCATAAAGAGTACAAAGAAGGAAATTGCATAGACTTGTTTGTGTGCTCATACATGCACACACTTATGCATATATACCCATAAACATACACTCCCAAGCATATTTTTTGTGTGTGATCAGAACAAAAAATAATGGATTTATTTAATTGACCTTTGTTGACTTCCAATGCTATTATTGGCTGGAAGGGACCACAGAGCGAGGGCCATAACTATGAATGGGAAACTCCATCACTCTGATGCTTAGTGAGTAATGAATTTACACCATTGGTTAGAAGTGAGTGTGATGACCTGTGTGTGTGTGTGTGTTTGTGTGTGTGTGTGTGTGTGATTCTCCACCAATTTAATGCACAGGCTTGCCAGCACATGCAAAGTACATGCAGATGAGTGGCACACAAACAGAAAATTGTTAATTTCTCCCTAATTTTGGACTAGTAATCAATAACAATTCATTTAATTTATTCCAAATACTATATAACAATACTACATAACGATATAGTTTTTGGTTTAAAAGCCTTTATTAGTGACTTTTCTCAGCATAAAGGCCTTCTCTATAGAGAGGCGAAGTCCTGCCCCTTTCGGTGGACAACCATGGGACCTAAATTTGTTGACAAAAAAACGATTGGAACTGAGCCATGAATTACACATATGATGTTTGTCAGTTTAAAATATCATTCTGTAAGTCAATAAAGTCTCAGTTTTTTGTAAAACTGTTGCAGTACGAACATCAATAGAAAGACTACACATTCTCTGAAGCTACGATGTATGTGTGCTTGGTACAAGTGGCGGATCTTGCTAATTCTTTTGCTTCTCTGCTGATAACACCTCACTGGATAAAACAAATCAGGTAAGATAGCGTTGTAGCTATAGCTTTACATAGCGTTGTAGCTTATAGCTTTATGCTTGGCTTGCTAGCTAGCGAGCCAAGCATAAAGCTAAGTGATGTAAAAGCGCGAGACGAGAGGCGTATTTCAATGAACGGTTTCAAACTAAACTAAGTGGGCTTCTGATTGGGAATGATTGAGATTTCTCTGGGCACAGCTACGAGAAGACTTTCAGACAGGTTGCTCACGTCACATCTACATCGTCAAGCTTGGTTGGAGGCTGCGCAGTAAAGCGTCTTCAGTGGTCTCCGTCCAGAACAATGGGATCTGCTGATTCACTTCTTTAACTGTCTATGCTTCCTGCCGAACACCGTGTCCAGTTCTCTCAATGCATCTATGAGTTCTACAGACGCAGCAATAGCAGAGCACAGATCCAGAAACACTGACCAACAAGATCAGACTGGACTTATTGCCCAAACAGAGAGGGGGAATACATGTGCAGCAGCCATGGGCAGAAGGGAACGTTGTTGTCGCCATCACTACTGATGTAGTAGTAGTGTAGTGTAGTAGTAGTGATCCGAATCAGAAGCAGAAAAAGGGGTTATTAGCACAGTAAGTTAGACTTACATGTAGTTTGCCTTGTTGATTACTGCAAACATAACCAAACAAACATATAAAACATATCAAATAAAATATGTAGCTGTTTTGAATAAGAGGTGGCTGAATGGGTTGAGTGCAGAATGTGTAAAAATACACAAAGATCTGTGGTGATCGGCAGTGGAGCCACGGTATCGGAGTCCCGCCCATACATCCGTCCAGCCAATCGTGATACAATTACAGCTGTCAATCATGATGTTGCGCCATATTTGTATGGCACCAAATAACTAAATGAAAACTAACTTATCAACAAAATGTACCTAAAACTCGTCTGACAGTGTTGTCTGAGCCTGTCAATGGCAAAACGAGCACTTTTCTGAAGGTAAAGGTAGGTAGGTAAAAGCTAATTAATTCACTTAAATGTAGCTTGTTTCGCCGCTGCCAACTGCAGCGATCTCGCTTTATAAGGGATCAATGTTAAAAATTGTTGTTCCCATCCTTAGACAAAAACTTAAATATAGGGTCCAGGCTTAAAAAAATTGTAGTTACCATTCAAAGAGTTACACAATCTTGCGTTAAGAAGCTAAGGAGGGCGCCAAGGGCCGGTCATGTCATGCTATAGATTTATATGACATGTACATAAGCATTCAACATGTAAAGGATTGTGGTACATTTGTAAAGGCTGGGGGGGGGGGGGGGGGGGGGGGGGGGGGGGGGGGGGGGGGGGGGGGGGTATCGATTGTGTGATTGATAGCAACAATACAATTTTACAGCTCAGTGATGAGTGGATCTTGTTTACACAGAAACACTCAATGCTGTCAAAATGAAAATATCTCACTAACTCATCTTAGCTATGTTGTGTGCTTTAAAGATCTCTTAAGAACTAATGCACACGCCCTTTGTTGCATGTCTTACCCTCTCTCTCTCTCTCTCTCTCTCTCTCTCAGTGTGTTCACATCTAAATCAGAGTTCTCATAACCCGGTTGACAGAATTTGAGAACTCCTTCAGTAACCAACACATTCTTGTACGTGCTGTACGTCGGAGTGAAAGATTCTTCATTTAAAAAAAAAATTAGAAAAACATGCAGTGTTTGACCCTTTAACTTAAGGGAACTGTGCCTGGAAAGTCCTGGAAAAGATTTTCAATTTCATGTTTAAAGTGTGGAAACCCTAAAATGATACTTTACTAAAATTGAGAAAGAAAGCCACAATAGTTCAGAAAGTTCATGTTAAAAGTTTTTTTTTTACCTTGACTTCTACTAATTAATTACATTTTATATCAGATACGTAAGATACAATAAGACTTTAAGTAATATTCTAAAAGGTGCCTTTAACTACTACCAAAGTCATATACTGGTAAGATAACGGTACTTTTGGTATTGCTCTCAAGTACTTTAAAAACGACTGATATAAATACATATTTTACCTTAGGGCTCGAAACAGCAGAGAGGGCTTAAAACACCACGGCACAATGCTGAGCTAGTGTGATATTAATGCTGAATTGTGGACTGAGATGAATGCACTGCCTGCATGCTTCTCCTGCAGACCTTTGAAAGACGAGACATGGAAACAGCCCTCTCGCTCCATTTTGTCAAAGCATTCCCCACAGAGCAGCCCTATTTATAGAACTCAATCACAACCTTTCATATGACATGAACGCGCAAAGGCGCACAGAGCGGAAGATTATCAGACTATTTCAGGACACATGAGACAGCATTTTTGATAATCGATTCATTGTTTGTCATTTATCAAATGTGACTATTTGTCATATATGTGACATATATGTCATCCTAAGTATGTATGTATGTACAGTGGGTACGGAAAGTATTCAGACCCCTTTAAATTTTTCACTCTTTGTTTCATTGCAGCCAT
>NC_048415.1:28038271-28063394 GCF_013103735.1 Etheostoma cragini
AATGAAACAAAGAGTGAAAAATTTAAAGGGGTCTGAATACTTTCCGTACCCACTGTATGTATGTATGTATGTATGTATGTATGTGTATGTAAATCTGTATGTGTGAATATGTATAAGTAAAAGCAAATAAGTATGTACATGTACATCTATGTGCATATATGTGTGTATATATAAATCTATCCTTTGTCGCTGCTTGTAGAATTCTTCAAAGGCAAATTGTACCCCAAAATTACTTACAGAAGGACAACAAACCTGTATACTGTACTACTAACTTACTGATTTACCTGACAGAGAACGTTGCAGATTCAGAACGTGATCACAAAATATCACAATGAAAGTGTGGAGAAATCAGGTATTAGCCTTAAGGACTCATGGTAGTGTGCTACCCACCCGGCCCGTCATGAGAGTTAATCAGCACATAGCTGCATCAACCTTAATACTATATAATGTCTGGCTTTTATTTGATATTTAGTGTTGGCAATGGCTTTTTGTTGATTTTCCTCAAGCGTAGCGCCTTTTTTTTTGCCAACCTTATTCTACACAACAGGCGCAATGTTCTTTTCATGCTTCAGGAAAGTGAAGAAAAGTTAGTTTGGCAAATCCAGCAATCATGTAGCTAGGAAAATAGTCAAAGGGGTAGTAGTGCTACTTTGCATATTACTGTGGGTCTGAGGTGTACAGTATGTGACATTGTAGCTGCCAATGCTCCACTGCGTTCTTCAACCCTCTCTGTGGCTGGTCCTGCATTGTGCTCACTCAGTGAGTAGCGTGAGAACGGGAGCTGACAGAGCGGCAAATGCCATTGTGTGCTTCATTTACTTTACATATTTAATGATACCTACTGCATTTCCAATCCAAACAACGTCAAACTTAACACTGCGCTTATGTGTGCCCGTAGCAAGACACCTGTTAAGTTTGAAATCCAGTGGACTAACAGTTCTAGAGATATGCGCATAACACGCAAACACACACAGCGGCAGGCGTTCCTGCAATTTATAGATAGATATCATTACACTCTTTGCATGCAATGACGACTAAACGGCAAAGGGAGACTCTGTGATTGGCCCCTGCCGTTTTGTAACAATTCCGATTGGTTTAGCAGAAAGTTGAACGCCTCCGACAGCTGATTTGAGTTAGGCAGCGCATTGATTAAGAGTGAGGTCTTCCTGAAAGGATTTACACTTAGATACATTTCAATCAGGAGAGACTAGTTGCAGTTATGTGGCAGATAAAATATACATTTATTAGGAAAACAGCTGAATTGATTTAGGAGTGTATCAATTCATAGTTAGGTCTTCCTGAAAGAATTTACGCTGAGCTCCATTTGGACGGTTGGTCAAACAAAATGTCAAATGTTGTCACCTAGGGCTCTAGGTGATTAATTAAAAATTGTTAATTTACCGTAATTTTATGGCCACATGCAGCATAGTTGGGAAGTGGTAGGAGCTATTTTGGTTTCCCCTGGTTTTTGCAAGTATATGATTTTATTATCTTGCTTCTCTGTTTTGGGGATTTCTTGGTGTTTGGAGTTTCAGTCCCATTTTAATCAGCCAAAATTACCAGTTTTGACACTTGGTAGGTTCAATTACTCACGTTTGTTTGGTATTTTACCCTACCTCCCTCTAAGCTCACTCTTTGTCTTTTCATCTCCCTTTCATTCAAGAGAGTCCATAACTGTCAGAGTTGGATTTCCTGGTGGGGAACGTTAATGTGTAACGAGGTGAGCTGGGACCGACGCGTAAATTAAATCGACTTTCCTCTTGTTGTGTTATCAGCCTGATGAGGCAGAACACACCATGGCTCTTTCTCATGTAGACACACACACACACACACACACACACACACACACACACACACACACACACACACACACACACACACACACACACACACACACACACACACACACACACACACACGCACATGCATACAAAATAAAATTGCTTTCTTTAACTTTTTCTTCTCCCCCTTGCACACCCAGATAAAAGCTCACACACCTTCATGCAATCTCTGTTAGTCTCTGTCTCCATCCCTGCTGTGATGAATATGTCAATCACTGAACAGCAACAGCCAGCCATGCTATTCCAGTCTCCACCACACAGGGTAAATTATAGCTCTGTAGGTGGAGAACAGCCATTACTGTAAGGCCTTATGAAGACATATTATGGAGCCATGCTTTGTTGAGCCCTTGTCATTGTCAAAGCCATGAAAAAAAGCCAGAGGTGGAGCAAAGTAGTATGTCCTTAAAGTTGATATAATGTGATGCTGGCATGGGTATTTAAAGGCCAAGGCTGTTATTGTTGAATGTGAATAAAAAAAGTTGTTAAAGGAAGTGTGTGTGTGTGTGTGTGTGTGAGTTTCTTTTTGGGAAATGATTGTAAAGTATGGGGAGAGAAGGAAGGAGAGTGTAGTGAATTGCAAGTAAGAGTAGGCTACGGAAAATCTGGCTCTAGTAGGCCTATGTTATACAGTACATGTATATATACTGTGTATATGTACACAGTATATAGTGTATATATTCTCCTGTACCTATATCTGTGACTGTGTATTTCTAGTATTTTAAAGTATATACAGTAGGGCTCTAGTAACTCTCAAAGTCTTTGTTGACAACCTAACTCAGTTCTGCAACCAATATGCCCGTTATGGGTGTGTTGGACAAAATACTGTATCTTCTGTCAATCCTGCCTGCCCATGCATACACAACTGTAATTCAATTTGACAAATTGGTCAAATAGTGAGATGTTACACACACGTGCGCACACACACACACACACACACACACAAGCGCATGCATACAAGATGAAAGTGCTTTCTTTAACTTGTTCTTCTCCCCCTTGCATACCCAGATAAAAGCTCACACACCTTCATGCAATTTCTGTTAGTCTCTATCTCCATCCCTGCTTTGATAAATATTTTAATCACTTAACAGCAACAGCCAGCCATGCTATTCCAGTCTCCACCACACAGGGTAAATTATAGCTCTGTAGCTGGAGAACAGCCATTACTGTAAGGCCTTATGAAGACATATTATGGAGCCATGCTTTGTTGAGCACAACATGTCAGGAAACAATGCTCCAGCTCTGTAGTCTGCTGGGCATTATGCTATTGCTCTGCTGATTTAGATCTCAGACTTTCTGACAGACACACAGCCCCTTTGAGACGTTGAGTTCAGGGAAGCTGCCGAATCAACTCATTCTCACTCCCACCTCATAAAATATGGATGCTAGGTCAGGTGCCTCTCTAGTTGTTATAGACGTTAAAAGTCCCCTTTAGCGTCTTTTAACACGCTTAAAACGAATGGTCGGGATCATTGGTGTGCCTTATGACGCTGTTCAGTTAAGGAAAAGCTGGTGGGTGGGCTTAAAGTTCCATGACTCACGGGAAAAATGTGATGGTAGGGTTAAGGGAAAGGTCGTGGGTGGGCTTAGGGATAAATGTAAATGGCTTTTCTAGTCGACTCCTCAACGGCTACTCAAAGCGCTTTTACATAGCACAGGAACCATTCACCATTCACACACATTCATCCACTGTGGCCGAGGCTGCCGTACAACCTGCCACCTGTTAATCAGAAAAAAACTATTACACACTCCGATGACGCAGCATTGGTGACAACTTAGAGTTCAGTGTCTTACCCAAGGAAACTTCCACATGGGATTACAGGTCGAACCCCCAACCTTCTGATTGGCAGGCAACCGTTCTACCACTGAGCCACAGGTTTGTTGGTGATTTGCAGGAACAGCACGGTTGGGTTTAGGGAAAGGTCGTGGGTGGGTTTACGGTTCCGTGACATGGGACGGTTCAAGACACACATAGGGCCCGATCCCTGGTCTTCTGGGTGAAAGTCCTGTGTTTGACCCATCCATCACCCCGGCCAATTTCTCCCTTACATACTACTCACTGAACCCCGTCTAGATGCTAGTCTCCCTGGTACACACACACCGAAGGGTGTTTTTTTTTGTTGCATCAGACGCTGAATGCTGCTTCACATCGGAGGTGTAAAACTATGGCAGAAATACATGTCCGCACCATGCATGCACACAGCTGAGCGTCCATAATGATAACCTGGAGCTCTATTTTAGCACAAAGAGACGGACGGGTCTGCTTTGGAACTCCGTGTGTTTGAGCCTGAATCGTAGACTGTAAACGTCACGTGAACTTAGTGCACCTAAAACTCGTTGTCTACCTTTAAAAGTGACATTCGTGGCTACAGTCAAAACTTTTGGAGCTGAAGCCCCGGAAAAAAATGACACGGCACAGATTGCATTAGCACCCAGCTGAGGTTCGATCACAATGTAAGCCTGATCAACCGCCAGATGTGGTCTAGCTGATCCGATTGCTTTCCCATCACAATGTATTCTGCATGCGTTTACACCGGCATTAGCATACGTTTTTCTTATCCAGATTCAATATCTAGATACAGATTAGGGCTGCCCTATAGGAGGAAAATGCGTTGTTGAATACCTTATTGTATGCTCAGTTCTGCATTCCTGCTGCTTTCAGTGCTAACATAATGCTTGTTGAATTTAAAGATTTAGTGTGTAACTTTTTGATATATATCATTAAGATATTCAAGCCATTCACTGCCAAATAAGACTATCAGCTCCACAAAACTCTCTTTGTATTTCTCACCAAGGCTATGTTCAGAAGATTGTGTTGTCCGCTGACTTTCCTGCTCAGAAACTTAAGTGATGATAATTACCTCTTCTAAAGAGTCCATCACGTTTTTTTTTTAACCCTCTGTGTCCTCCTTGGCTACCAGCAACTGCGTGGAGGGGCGCAGTGTGGTCAAGGAAGTCTTGTATCATGTGGACGAGCTGACAGTTTTGATGTCTTAACTTGGAATTCCTCATGGGGGCGACAGAAACTATACACTACAGCTTTAAAACAGGAAATCATTTCCAACGTTCTTTTATTGAACAAATTAAACATTGAATTGCTCGTGAAAGGCACCACTAAAAAAAGAGGACTTCTTTTAACCAACCCAAAAAAAATCTTTGAGTGTATTTTGCGTTATGTCTCATCCTTTCACAATTTGTTTGATATCAAGATGATCATAAGAAAGAGATACTGTATATTCTGCAGTCCTAATACACATATTGCTAGGTAATGCCACATGTAAGCGTGAAAGTGAGCCAACATGCACAATACCAAGACTCTGAAACCGCTAATTATTTCTTTTATGATTTACACGTGTGCTTTTACTACTGCAACATGTCAAGATGTCTGCTGTGAAAAAGGCCTGCTCACTGCAAAACACACAAACATATAATTTAGAGGTGCTCTACTTGAGTATTTTGATGAATTGCTACTTCATACTGTACCTGCAACCACAATTTGTTGCATTTTAAACTAATCACGTGCTTACTCTAGCTACATATTTGACTTAAAGAGGGATATCGGCCTTCTCAATGAACTCTTGGCAAGGAAGCAAATAAGCATATTTCCAAAACTGCTGAACTGTTCCTTTAAAGGCAGTGTTGGTAATGTTGTAAAGCTAGCAACATTTCAAAGTAAGAGGGGCAAGGAGGAATTTCATTGGTTTGTCCCAAGTGGACCGCAAGGCAGGGATTGGTGTGTTTTTACAGCAGCTACAGATGACCCTAAGTTATTTACTGCTGTCAGAGTGTATAGACCATGCAAAAAATCAATATATATATAAAAAATTGCAACTTGGAAATCGTTACCAACCATGCCTTTAAATGTCCAAACCACTGTAATGAGTGTAATAAGTGTTGAGCTTTTGCATCGTAACAATCAAAAGTATACACGTCAGCGTTTTTCTCAATTATCTTAACATTCTCAAAAAAAACGTTCCATTGTCACAAATTTTGGTCAAAATGGTGGGATGTATTTCAGCGTGACATTAAACTGGGGATGTTTCTTATATACAATATCTGTGTTGGTCTACTTTTTTATTGACACTGAATGAAGACTGTACAAAACAATATTGTTAGATTATCTAGCTGAATGCTATTGTGGGTCACACTAAGCATTTTAGTTTCTGTTTTTACAAGTTCACTGGTAAATGTCAGTACTGTAGAATACTGTAGTACACTGAAAAAGGATATGCACATTTGTATGTACTGTATGCAGTCACTGTATTTGTGTGGTATTATTTCATGTACTGTAAACTAATGATTCACCTTTGATCTTTCATGTAAACTCAACATCTATATATATGTATATACGCCAAAATATCTAAGGTTGGGCATCGTTTTGATTTTAAAATCTGTAATTTCTATTCCGAATCTTGCTTTTGATTCCGTTTTTTAGCGATTCTTAACTCCAATTCTTTGAGGGGTGGAGTTAAAGGAGTTGAACATGCTTGTTTCAAAGACAAGAGGAACATTTTATTTTTATTCAATGGTGATTTTCAGTTTTACCGGGCTTTTCTTAACGTAAAATAAAGCCACACTTTACACTGAAACCGATGATCAGATTCCAAGCAATTCCAATAAATAAAACGATTCCAATGGAATTCCTAATTGAAACGATTCTAAGATGGAACCGGTTCTTGATGCCCAATCTTAATGAGATCCATGCCAAAAACAACCAAAACCCCTCTTTACAGTATGTAACACTAAACATTCCACCTGCTTTGAATGTTATCAGCAAAGCGGAAGAAACCTAAAAATTGCCTGTGTTAAATTTGGAACTGATTATCAGATTCCAAACGATTCCAATAGAAGCGGCTCCATTGGAATCTGACTTTTTGAAGTGATTCCCAATCCGACGTGACACAGATACAGAAAAAGACTCTGAGTTGGGGCGTCTTAGTTTGAAACTGTCTCTGATTATAGTATTAAAATCACATTTTTCACAAGATACTTTATCAAAGTATAATCGCATTAGTATTGGTATTGAAGGTATAATGTGTCTGCAGAGTGAGCAGAGAAGAAGAAAACCTTGAATGTTGAGTGCTTTACTGAGATGCTGTGTTGTGGTTTCCCAGAAAGTCATTACACAGACAGTGGACTGCTTCGCCTTGAGGTGCTTCACTTCACGATTTTCCACACTGGACCGGTTTTCACATCACTTTTTTTCCTCTTTATTGATTCAGCAGTGATGGGACGCAAACGCAGAAACATTACTTACCACTGCTGGGATAGCTGTAAAAAAAGTGTTCAAATTAGAACAACGCAAAATAATTGCCACCATCCAAATTGTAGGGGCCCTTTTGTACTACAAACATCCCTACAGGCTGGGGAAATACACTGATGACCCCCCCCCTTCCCCTGTATAAGTCATTACCCATCCTCCACTCAACTGTTACAGCCACGCTAAAGCTCACGCTACACAACACCCTAGGGCTTTCTGTCTGTGTGTGTGTGTGTGTGTGTTTGTCTCAGCTGGGCCTTATCTGTAGTGTGTGTGTGTGGATGTTGATGATCATATGCTCTCATGCACGCATGAGTAGTTATTTATTTTTCATTGTTTACGTCTGCAGAATAGGCATCTGAAGGCCCTATGTATGTAATGCATCAGTCTAGCGATGCTGCCCACTCCAGGCTATCGCTATATGATGCAGCTAGCAATGAAAACATGCTCCCACCTCTTAATTCTGCTTACATAAGATCACTGAAAATCATTCCAGTTTTTGTTGGGGGGGGGTTGATCATTTCAGTTTGATGGTGTGTCAATGTTGCTGGAACTTAATTTAAAAGTATTTTGTTATCACTGCTACTACTCATTTACTAAGGCAATTATGTAGTTCAAATATTTAACATAAACGACTACATTACATTGATTTAGTGCTACATATAAAAAAATTAAAATAGAATTTAGGGCTGAACAACATATCGTTTTTTATCGTCATCGCAAAATCAACTGCCGCATTGAAGACCCTTATTTATATATATATATATATATATATATATATATATATATATATATATATATATATATATATATATATATATATATATATATATATATATATATATATATATATATATATAAAATGTGGATGAGACATTTGTCACAGAAGTGAAGGCTGGACTATAATAGAGCTGTTTGGAGCAGTTTGTGAACAGTGTTTTCTGTTGGAGATGGTAATTCCCTTCAGAGCCATAACATGCACAAATAGGATATATAACACAATAAAGGAAAGCATTATATGAGCATTTTAAACACATCGCGAAAGACACCCTTTCTCGGACTTTCTGGTCTTAGATAAAGGAAAATATCAGTAGAACACGGCCTTTTAAAATGTAACTGTAAATCTCTTTTAGTGGTGCCTTATATTAAATTAAATGTTCAATTTGTTCAATGTTTGAAAATGATTTCCTTTGTTTCATTTTCAACCAGCAGTTTGTTGCATTTGAGGAGAACACTGAAAGCAGCAGAAATGCAGAACTGAGTACATTTCACTTTCCAATTTTTTTTTTGCAAGTAATATCGTTATTGCACATGACATATTTAGCCTACATCGTATCGTGCAGCCCTAATTGAATTGTAGTCTTTACTTTCATTTTACTGTAGATGGCACTTACGGAAGAACTAGCATACCTCTACAGCTACAATCCAAAAAATAGCTAAGCATTAATCATAATATTGAGCTTTTAAAAAAAAAATTAATGAATGAAATCAATTTTAACTTCGAATTTGTATTTTTGAAGCGTTACCGCCAAACTACACTATCCTTTTCCATACTGCGACACCCATTTTGATATTTATGTGAGTGGAGTGTGCTTCCTGCAGCGAGGAGCTCAGGCCTACCTCATTTTTGCCTGGCAGGTCAGCTTCTCTGTGTTTCAGTCTGAAGCCGTTGGCTGCTACTGAACCGTTTGGCTCTTTTCTCTACTAGCGAGCAAACCTACGTTCTAGACCCAACTGTCCATCCAGCTCATTTTTAAGGGGATTTATCATTATATATGCCCGTGTATCCAAAACACATCGGTCATTGGGGATTCCTAGCACCGGTTGGCCGGGTCTGACGGCCGTTATAACGCTTTTTCGAGGTTTAATTAGAGCTAGAAAACAACGGTAGTGGAGGAGGAGATTCCATATTAGGAGCACAGAGGAGAAGGCACCCCCTTGTGTGATTTGGAGCTTTTGGTGAGTGTTTATCGTAATTGTACGTTATCTTTGCCGTTATAAATTATACCCTCGTGTGGCATGAGCACATATGACTGTAAATACAACGTTTGGGCGGGTTATTGCGCTGTTTTAAACGTTTATTTTTGTATTTTCTCTCGGAATGGGGGATGGGCAGCGTCAGCGCGTGAGTAGGCGCGCGCACCATGCATGCGTTTGTAGGGCAGTTCTCGTGGTTGGTTTGTTTGTGAGCGCGCCCTTCCTTCCTTCAACTACTGCTAGCTTTGAATTAAAACCACTTTAGTGATTTTTAATCTCAATCATAAAAATATTTTTTCCAACACATTTAAATTCTACAATCAACACTGGCATTTTTTTTAACTTAGCAATCTAACTTTTTACTTAACTATTTTGTTTTATTTTTGTTCATTCTCCAATGATAGATTCGTTCTTTAATTTTAACTTGCTTTGATTACACTGTGTTTAATAGCACTAGTTTTGATAAATACTGAAGTGTTAAAATAAGTTAGTGATATTAAAAAAAACAACAGTTATAAATAGTTATGATTCTAAACATACACTGTAGTTTCAGCAATGATTGCGTTTGTCCTGTCCCATAGTTACTTACCAGTTTGAGGTATTGTGCTTTTTAGGGTCATAGTTACCACAACAGTTTAAGATAATGTTGTTGTTTAACCATGATTATCCGCAACATACAGTATATTCACAAATATGCCAAAGTGCATGGTTTATGATTCCATTATATATTATTTTATTACCTTTTGTGTCAATCTCTGTCAAAGCTTTCTACAGTGCTTTGCAGCTGGTTGTTCCAAAGCCATAGGCGGTGTGGGGGAGGGGTGAACACACACACACACACACACACACACACACACACACACACACACACACACACACACGCGCACGCACGAGGGCCACTTGCCAACCTTGTGAAGCTCAACTCAATGACACAATGTACCAGTCCCAGATAAGCCTACAGTATCTGTGCTAGTAAGGAAAAGGCTGGTAATACAGACTCTGTTTAGTCAGAGTCAGAATTCACAGACTAATTGGGTCAAGGTGTTTTAGATCCCAAATTAAAAATGGAACTCAAATCAATTATTTTTGGACAAACATCTTCTATTTTCTATTGAAAGGTGTCTGCTACCCTGTTGCCCTCATGAGTTATTGTCTTTGTTTTGTTTTGGTCAAATATGGCAGTGAATACTTTAGTAGGTATTGTATGAGAATAGGGCTGGGCGATATGGAGAAAATCAAATTTGACAATATTTTTGATATTGCAACGATATTGTAGTGTTGACTGCCGATGCTTTCACAAAATATTAACACATTAATATTTTTGATAAATAAACATCAGTAATTTGGATATAATAATTACTACTACTACTATTAACTGTAATGCAGCCTTTAAAACCAGGAAAAGACAACATGTTTTTTTTTAAAGATGAGTTTTTGGGGCATTTCGGCCTTTATTTTGACAGGACAGCTGAAGACATGAAAGGGGAAGGGGGGGGAAATCGCGTTTAAGAAAGGGCCGCGGGTCGGCTGCGTCGAAGAGTGAATCTTTCTGTATGGACGCCCATGCCTTGTCTTCTCTGGTGTTGTCCTTATAAAAAGGATCTCTGGGGGCCTATTAGGTTTCTCCACCTCCAAGATGAATCTCTCGTCATCTGGGGTGTTGTAGAGGAGACATAGACGATTACCGGGGGTGTCTTTTGGTGAATTGACTTGATAGTCTCGCTGTTTCACTTCCTGCTCTGCTGTCCGAACGCCCTGCCGCTTGTGTGAAAATAGACCTGGCGCGTATCTGAAGCGAAGTCAAGAACCGCTTCCCGCGTGCTTCCGGGTCGCGCCGTGGCGCGGTTGGTGGAATATCAAGCATTTACTTGAATGGGTGGAATGGTTGAATGGTTAGCGAAGCCCGGTGAAAAAAATAGGGTTCACAGCGCTAACAGCTACAGTGCAAACAGAGTCTTGATTAGCTCTAGGGCTGTACAGAATACCATTGTTTTGTAAAACCCAACATTTCCTACCTCACTTGAAGGCAGCGTTATCCCATGGAAAAAGAGAGAAAACAATAGGCGACCAAGTGAAAGAAGCAGGACACAGACACCTGTTACACAAGTGCAGTGCATTTGTTTCTTTTTTTTTACCTTCATACTGTTTTTACTTTTTTACAGTAACTTAACGGAACTAGCACGCCGCAACGGAAGAGTCTGATACCGGCTTAACGTTACATGATTGTCCACAGCAGGTTCATGTCAGGATACTTTTCTCCTGAATTTAAATTGGACTCAACTTTCTGCCGCAGGCATTCAAAACAAACAGAAATACTTGTCTGTCTCGTCTGTGTGACTAGTGACTACAGACGCAGTGTGTGTTTGTGTGTTTGTGTGTGTGTGTTTGTGTGTGTGTGTGTGTGTGTGTGTGTGTGTGTGTGTGTGTGTGAATGCTCAGCCAGCCGGAACCTCGCTGTATTGGCATTATGCACGGATGACTATGTTTACCTTTATCAAATCGCTTGAAAGGGACACCAGGCTGCTACAGTGTAACTATACAGATTTCTACAAACATCAGACGCTCGCTTGTAACTCAAACAGTTCTATGTCCTTGGCTGGGATGGACGACATAGTGCTGCATAAATTAGCCAGTGGGTAGCGGACATTAAGCTAAAAAAAAGTTACGCGGGCCTTGTAGCGGTGTCTAAAGGTGTGTGTGTGTGGTGGAGCAAGTGAGAGAGTGACTGTAAATGCAGGGTTATTGGTAGAGTAGAGGAAGTCAATACTTGTTTTCCTGTGTGTTCGTGATGTTGAATGTGACACACAACGAAGCACCGACGGGCATACTCGTCTACTGGCGATAGGAAAGGAGTCTATCAGCTATTTTTAGCGTGTTTTATCGCCGTTCCTAAAGTCCGCGGATGCAAAAAGGGCTATTTGTGTGTCGAGTAACCTGCCAGGCAAGGATCACTGGCAATGATGTAACATGTAGCTGTTTCACGCTGACACATGTTCAAATGGTTTTAGGAGAACTGAGGGTCTGTCTTAGTGTATGAACAGAAACTCCAATGTCATTGGCCAGCTTTTCAGAATAATGAAAGAAACACTTTATGCATAAATATAGTGCAGAATGGAGGCTAGTGGAGCTGAAGCTAGTACAGGAACATGGGTGACTTTTGCTCTTTTTTTGGGTGTCACTTTGTTGGAAACAATCCAATTAATTGAGACTGGAGTAAGTATTCCTCGATATTTCCTCATATTTTAGTTTTTGTGCTGTCATGACTACAGCCTTTGCTTCCTTTTTCTTTTACATTATCGTTTTGTATATTTTTTGCTTAATATTATATACAGGGTACTTATATATATTTTAAGTCAGGCCTACTGATTTAATACTGGTTACTACACCAGTGTTTTTTAATTATTGAATGTTGGTAACCATATCTATACCAAAAATTACAAGAATTGGACCCCGTAAAAAAAACCTGCTCTCTGTAATGCAATCCCATCCGATGTGGGCCGAGGGATTATGTAAAAGGTTGTCCTGTGTCCACATAGATGACCCACATTAAGAGAGTCACATCCGCACATGCAATGTGTTATTTGGTCTTGGGGCTTTTTTCTGCTGTCTTTGTGTTTTATTACAGATAAGGTGTTTTGTCAGGCAGTGATCTGTGGTGTCTCTGTTTGTGTATAGTCATAGTTTCTTTCAGAGCTTCACTTGGTAATTTAGACTGAGAAGAAAGCTGGACGTGGACATTTAAGTCTCACTGAGTGCAGCTAAGTTGGGTTTCTGAAATATAATGGGAACAGTAATTGTATCTTCTGGCTTTGCTTATTTGTCCTCATATCCCACAGAGCAGGCAGCTGAGTCATGTTATCTACACAGAACACATTGATTAGTTGGCCTTATTAAATCACAGTGGACGAGTGGTGGAGTAGTACAGTTATGTAACCAGTGCTCGCCAGTGTTGTGAATCGAAAAGGGAAAGACAAAATGGACAATGAGGTGCAGTGAGTGAAAATGTCTGTCTTAGTTAGGAAATGGCCTGAAATGAGATGGAGAATAGGGCTGCAACAGATCACTAAACCCACGGTTTGGATTGGATCACACTTTTGAGTCACGGATCGGATACATTTTCGGATCAGCACAAAAAAGGGGGGGACTTTATTGATTCATTAAAAATGTGGTGACAATGTCTTATGGCATTAAAAACTTCTTTCTTCAGTAAATTGCTGTTAAATGGCAAAAACGGATGAGAAAAGGGTATTTAACAATACCTTTTGAATGAACTAGAAGGTTTACCAGTTTCAAGTAACAAACCATTTAGTCGCTTCTAGGTATGGGCGGTAATCCGGTATAAAAGGGGTCTTAAAGATAGCAACAATATCAGTTTCAATCCGGTCATTAAAAAAAATGCAATGCACTTATATAGGAGACAAGATTTAAATAGTAAAAATAATTTATTTAATGCCTAAAATGCTTATGTGTAGTTGTCAGTGTGGAGTCTCCACAGTGTGGAGGGAGATGGGGGGGGGGCAAGTCACGCACCAAGTTACCTGGTCGCGAGGAACAGGAGTTCTGCAGTCCGGCAGCATTTGGGGTCCCTCCCTAATGAGAGCATGAGGTGTTTCAGTGTTAGTGTTTGGGATTCACTTTCTGAACGGTGGAGGCACAAACCAACAGTTAGCGAACAGTAGGCTAACATCTGACTAGGGTGACGTGAAGCAATGCTTCTGTTCGTTTTGGAGCATCAGACAGCTGCACAGACATTTAAGCGGCACCAAAATCCACGTTGCTATAACGTCTGGTAGGTACAGTTTCTTTAGGCACTGGTGCCATATTAGCACTGGATTTTAACATGTGCCGTTGAAGTGAACAGAAAAATTGCGTTGCCTGTATCTTTTCACATCAATCCACCATAGAGATTTATCAGCCAACTTTAAGTAATGGCGACAGTACACCACCATTGGATACGGAATAGCCCTGGATTCGGTACATGTACATATCTTCCTATAATTTAGAATACAAAATTAGTCATACCTCCAAAATGAGTAGGTTGTTTGTGTGTATAATTTAAGTGAGGCTGGTAATTTGAATGATTGACTAAGTGAAATGGATATAGAAATTAGAGATGGTCCGATACCATTTTTTGCTTCTTGATACCGATTCTGATACCTGAACTTGCATACCGGCAGATACGATTACCGGTCTGATGTGTTGGTCAGTGTGTCATATATTTTATTATGTTTTAGCAGCTGTACACTACTACCTCTGTATGAATGTGATATGACTTATATATTTGTCGGTCTGGCTCAGGTTAAACTCTTTGTGAAACATGAACAAACTTGCTTTTATTATCCAGTTTGACAGTAAATGATAATGGAAAAAGAACTTAAATAACAAATTTAACGTAGATTTTCTTCAGGGCTTTATTAGATGGGATTCGGGTCGGTGTATAAACTCCAGTACTTCCCGATACCCGCGTTTTAGGCAGTATCGGAGGCGATACCGATACTGGTGTGAAAACGTGTGATTGTGTTCTCGGCATTAATGTCTTCTAGCCGCCGTTGAACTACTACACACATTGCCACACGGATAAACACTCGGCCGGAAACAACAACTGCATACCTGTGCCTGAAAAACGCAATCGGAGTGTCTGGATCTTTGATGAGCTTGGACCCAAGAAATGGAGGAAAATTAAGTGGAACTTTGGCAGGAAAACAAACGCCTAGTTGATGTCTCCTTCGAGCTCTACTACAACCAGGTCTAGAAAGAGTTGGAGAGAAATTGAAAATTCTCGTCTTGTGGTCTTGAGTCTATTCCTGTTTTACTTGTCTTGTGTGTTTTGTTGACTAAACATGGTTTGGGGACTAGACAGACTTCTGAGCTGTTCCTCCTAGTGAAATGTGGTGTGGGACCCCTGTCTCCAATCACTTGTGTAATGTGCAAACCACGACAACTTCAAGATACGCCCCACTCAGGAGATAGGGCGGTCATCCACTAAACGGAAGGTCGGTGGTTCGATCCCTGGCAGCCGTTCGGTCTACATGTTGAAGTTTCTGATGGCTGTGCCATCGCTGTGTGAGTGTACGCTCCCTACTGATAAGCCCTCCTGGTTGTTGTCATGTGCAATAAAGGCATGTAGGATTGCCGTATGTTTTCTTTGTTTATTGGTTCCAAGAAAATGTAGAACAGTTCTACGATTTGGGAAGATGTAAGTGCTCAAACAGCACACAGACGAAATTTGCGATAGTCAATAAATCAATAAATCGCACGATAAATAAAAAGGAGGTTGATCATTTTTCCGGCCGCTATAATTTCGCAATAGTTTTTGTTTTGATTTCCTCTCTCTCGCTACACCAAAGAGACTGGATCACCACTTTGGTTCCTAGGTGTAACGAGGAGTGAGCCCTCCAATCACAGCCGGTCCATTGGTGCATACCCTGTTGGACTGCAATTCACTTTTACTTTATTTGAACAAAGCTTAATGCTGGAGAAATTATTTTTTTAAACGCTTTTTGCGTATGGCCTGCTTCATCTCTTTGGCACTCTGTCTGAGCCTAATGTTTAATATTCTTTTGAAGTGCAATTTTGTGTACATCCATTTTATTTATTGGTTTGGTTGTGCATGGTTTTTAATTTCCATTTAATTTATATTTTTTTGATTGTGTGGTTTTTATTCCAGTGCATTTTTTGTTAAGAGACAATATTATCGTTTATCGCAATAATTTCTAGGACAATTTATCGTCAAGCAAAATTTATCGTGACAGGCCTAGAAGAGTCTCACACATTCCAATACTGCAGACAACACACACACACGGTTGACAGCAGTCACACGGTGTGTGTGTGTGGGGCACCCGCAAGGGTCAAGTTTAACATTGTGAAGAATGCATCTGTGCTTGGTGGCCCTCCCCCTCTTTACCCACAAAGCTTTGAAGTTTATAGTCCTGCAGGCTCTCTTCCCCTCTGCTCAACAGAGACTGAGGGGGATTATTTGTACTCCAGCTTCCGTCCCGACCTCCGGAAACCCACAGTTTAGCTGGCCATATAAATTTGAGATTCTGGATCATCTGTTATGATATAATAAAATAAAAAAACAGAACATCCCCATTTCTTTCTCTATCTCTTGTTGTCTCTAAATGTAGCTTTTGAAGTAGGATAAATCACGATAAAAGACCCACAGTTTAAATACTGTAAGAAGTGTTCTCCAGTGTAGAGATTGGGGCAGTTTTTCGAGGAAGAGACCCCATGATTGTATTTTCACGCACGCATGATTTTGGCATGATCTGATAGTGTTCAATCAATTTTAACATAAGCAGTATTTTCTAAGTACCATAACATTTTTTGTATTCATCACAAGTTCAGGTACACAAGTTGTAAAGACTAGTTTTAGAAGTTTAGTGGAATTTGTAAAAAGCCTTCCCATACATTACAGGGATAGACGCTAATATTTTTAAGGTAACGTTAATAAAATGACATCCCTTAATGCTTCTGGCTCTTTACACTGGAAAAAAACAAAGGAGCTTTTCACAAAGCCCAGGCAACTGTGACTGTGCAAAGCTCATTGCAGCTATACTATACTCAATCATTATTTTCAGAAGGCTAATACTGAGTGAAGTTTGGACGGCATGTCATTGACGTGCAGAATAATTAGCCATGTGCATGTTCTGCTGGTAGAGCTAGCTGCTAGTTTACAAAAAGTTGCCAAATTTCAACATGCACGGCAGTCCAAGATAAGCAATGAGACTACATACAGACAGCTTTGGTTTCGCTTGTCTCTAACAATTTGTTATTGGCAGTTTATGTATGTTTAATGATGAGGGACAACTTCTGCCAGCAGAATCATTTACTCACTGGCTGATGGAAGGGTCCTGTAGCATGAACTGCTGAGCAGCCTGTGGACTGCTGCATCTGGCTGTTTGGCCCATTGCAATGCTGTTTTTGTCAAACGTGTCAACTTTTGTCAGTTGAACGTCAATCTGGGTGTGTAGTGTGACAGAAATCTGAGAATGATGCTGGTCTTGGCAAATAAAATTGTACGTAATAAAATTGTACGTGGTTTTGCTGTGATGCGATTTCAATAGGGCTGGACACACTGCGTCTGTCGTCACTCGTCAGACAGTCTCTTTTGGAGAAAAACAACGCGAAATCAACCTGCTGTGGACAATCGTGTAACCTTAACCCGTTATCAGACTCGTCCGTCGCGGCGTGCTTGTCCCGTAACGTTACTGTCAAAAGGTTTTAAACACTGAAGGTAAAAAATGAAACGCATGCACTGATCTGCCCAGGAATTTTGTGTTACAGGTGACTGTGTCCTGCAATAACAAAGCAGTCGCTTCATCTTTCACTCTGGTCTCCTTTTTGTTTTTTTCTGTTTTTCCATGAGATAAAGCTGCCTTCAAGTGAGGTAGGAAATGTTGTTTTCACCCACCGGCTCTTTTGAATATTTACTGTTAAAAAGCTCTAAAGCTTCAAAGCTTAAACAATTGTATTCCTAAATTTTATTACATTTTCAATGCTGCAAATTAGGGGTACTTTTAGTGTGGCAGCTAACTAATTATCTTCATAGTTGATTAATCATTTGATTTTTTTTTTCTTGATTAGTTGTTTGGTCTATAAAATGTCAGCATGTTGAAAAATTTGGATCACTGTTTCCCAAAAGCCCAATCCTCAAAGGTCTTGTCCACTACTCAAAAGATACTCACTTTACTTTCACAGAAGAGAGAAGAAACTAGAAACTATTCACATTTAAGAAGCCGGAATCAAAGAATATTTTACATTTGTCTTAAAAAACTACTCATACGGACTAATTGATTATCAAACTCGTGGGCAATTAATTCAAAAGTTGGCAACTAATCGTTTATCTATGCAGCTCTAGTTACTTTATAATAAGATACTGTTATTCAAAACCCTTTTTTTTTCTCTCCAGTGATTCAAGAATCATTAATTATTGTTGCTCATCCAAGTAAATACTGGATGTAATCATACATATCCTTTCTAAGGCTCAATCTCATTCATTTAGTTTTTGTTTGTTAAAGCAGACCGTAGACATGGTTTGAAATTATTGTTAATTTTTAAAAGTTTTTTTAAAAAGGTAATTGTCCTCAAATGAATCCAACATATTATTAGTAAATATTAATCAGTCTATTTGTGAGAAAACAACACATTGATGACTTAAAGGGACTGTATCACTAAGGTCGCCATCCACAGATACAGTTAATCCTAATGATTCACTGTGCCACATGTATTTTAACATTTAAACAGTTTTTATAAAGTCATGCCAACAAATATTTTAATAGCTTAGTGTTCTATGCACTTAAAAGGTATGTATGTTTGAAGGCTTTAGGCCGCCCTACGCGTCATTGTAGTCCTGCTCTATGGAGATTTGTTGCTGATGTTAATATACAGGCTGTAGATGATCTGCAATCTGAACGTATTTAGTCTGTCTGATTGCTAAATGTCTCCGTCAGCCACACAACATGGCAACATAGGTTCTGCACATGCCTGGCTCATCTCAAACGAGCATAATATCACTAGCTAGTTAACCGCAAAGTCAGCGTCCCAAGTGTTGTGTTCATACACTGTCTGAATTTATACCATCATTTCAATGAACGCTTACAAAAAAGACCAGCAAATGTGGCTGGGAAATATTTGGATTGCTACAGTATGAGCACAAGGAGAAAAGCATGTCAGCCTCTCTTCCCGACATCGGGGCAAATCAGCTATGTTGCATGATTTAAGAACTGAAATATATACCAGTACCTAATCACCAAAGCTATTGTTGCTATCTGTGAACCAAAAGACACTATAATGATTCATGGTGACAATAATCGAGGACATTGGGAGTTTACAGATAGCGAGTGAAGGCAGCAGTGTCATGGCCCTAACCCTGTAAATATAGCCTCACTCTGGCCTGGTGACCGGAATTTGTTGGTCTGATGTACGCCAATTTTATTCCGGTCAAATGCTGTAAATAATTAAGATTGTAAAAGCTACCATACACAACGCACAGGAATTATGTATACTGTAGGCTAGCAAATAACAATAAACCCACTATTAACAAAATTTTAGTGCAGTGTAACTACTGTACAGATGTGAGCGAGGACGTTCAACAATCACCATTACATCGAATCAACAGCCATGGGCAACCTAGCTAACAGGTGAAGAACACAAACAACACAATCACCTGCTAACAATGAACTGACAACATAAGTTATACGACTTACAGTTCTCAAGGACACACGCAATCTCCACTCGCTAGTTATCCCTTGGACAGTAAGTCTTATTTTCTTTCTCAGACCTGTCCACCGGTGGGGCGAGTGGCCGCTCGTGATCTGAAGCGTTTTTCTGCGCTACTGACATGCTCTTATAGACGGCCTTTTGTACAAATGCATTACCTGTTTTCATACAGAAGTTTAGTTTGCTAAATATATAAACAAAACGTTAGATTAATCAACTGTACTGTCCCGCAGTAGGCCATTTGCAGTATACTAAATCGTTTTTGACCTAATTATTTTGCACTGAAATGCCGCTCGTCTGTCGGCTCTGACAGCGCTGCATCAGCGCTCTGTGCATGTCCTCGCACGGAGTGGCTGAACATCGGAGCTCGGCTTCGCGGCTCAGACACGAATAGACTATTAATTTAAAGCTTTTACTCTTAAACACAAAAGGCACGTCTACTTTAACATAAATTGCATATTTAAACATATCCGTGGTCAAGCTCAGTGCCTCGCTATGTTGCATTAACTCTGAAACTTTCTCCTCGGATCCCCTTACATTTTCAGGGTAGTCCATGCATGACGGTGTGGCGTGCTGGCGCTGTATATTAACAAGTTCAAACCTCAGCCCTCCACAACAGCAGAATTCAAACAACAAAAAGGTCTGAGCATCAACATGACAAGCCTTCTGTGACCGCCAACCCCCTCGCCCCTCCTCCACACAGTTGCAAGTAGCTCAAGGAGGACACGCAGGATTAAACAAACACGCTGGACTCTTCAGAAGGGGTAGCCTAATAAACTTCACTTCAGTTTCTATGCGCAAAAGTCGCCAAAAGACAATCTTCTGAACATAGCCATACTGAGAAATACAGAGAGAATTGTGTGGAACTGGATCAAATTGTTTGTCTTGTGTATTGCCATGAGAATAAGGTAAAGGTAGTACAGGAGAGAGATTTGGCTTTCTTTTCATCAAAAGTCTATAAACATATATCGGGGAAAAAATATGTAAATGAGTTAAAGATTGGCCTATTGAATATTGGCCAAAATCCAATACCGTGCATCCCCTGTCACAACGTGGGGTCAGCAGCTGCTGTGTGTGTGTGTGCGTGCGTGTGCGCGCGTGTGTGTGTCTGTCTGTTTCGGCTGCTTGCTAGTAGCTTGCTCCTGAACTTGTTTGTGAACTTCTGAATGGCGTTTTTTCATAATAAGGATCAATTTGCGTGTCTTATTTTTTCACTGAAAACCATCCAGATCACGGGCGTTGCTTTGTCTTCAGCATGTAAATGCATCTGCGTGGCAAGAAAACACACACGCACACACCGCCCTGAAAAACAAGATGGGCCAGTTTTGCTCATTGACCGATACCAATGTATAAAGAAATGACTAACGTTGGCCGTTACCAATGAGATTTCCAATATATGGTGCATCCCTGCTGCTTTGACTTTCATGTTGTGCAACATTCCTGTAACAAACCACTTAAAAAAAGATTCTTCTTTACCTGAATTTAGTGCTTCTCCTACACACAAAAAAAATATAAATAAAATTGCACCAAACACTTTCACCCAAAATTAAATTCATGCTGTGCTACATTTCTGCTGATTAACAAATCTTTGCATCAAAATAAGACTAAAAGGTCACATTGCATGAAAATGTCACTTTATGAGTTTTTTTAACATTAATATGATTTCCCCCAGCCTGCCTATGCCCCCCCCCCCCCCCCAGTGGCTAGAAATGGAGATATAAACTGAGCCCTGGGTATCCTGCTCTGATCAGATTCGGCCGATCTGAATCTGCTCCTTAGTGAGGTGATAAGGGGCAAGGTTTCCTCCACTTTCTCTGCGTTGCCCGCCCAGAGAATTTGGCCTACCCATGAGAGAGAGACATCATGGCTGTCAAACAAGCAAAGTGGCAGTTGGTCAAGGCCACACCCCCAGCCTCCACCTCTGAAAGACACAATACATAAAATATATACATAAAAAGTCCCCTACGCTTTAGACTGGCAGGGGGTCAACCTAGGCCTGGCGGGCAACCAAAGCTTAATTTGATATGCAGCGTAACGTTCTAGGAGCTGAGATCGCATTTTAAACACAATATTGCATTGTGGATTAATTGTGCAGCCCTAAAACTAGCGTTGTCTGTGTTGACGTCAGAAGCACTAGTTGTATAAAGCGGGTGCCCTGGGTATGCTGCCTTTGCTTCTAAAAGGAGATTATAGACAACTGGCCTGCTCCTGTCTGTCTACCCCTGCTACTTCTTTTGCTGCTGAAAGTGTTTTTCCCTTTTTCTCTGGTGCTTTTTCAGCTTTTGAGAGGATCTTCAGTTGATAGTGTTGCTACGCATGACGGGCTTTCCAATCTAGCTTGATGCATAGGTAGTTGACTAATAACTCAAAATTTGAAGCAATTACTCTTTGATTTCACACAGAAGTAAACAAAAGCTAATTAACACTAACTCTGTGTGGTTGCCTGGAATATTTTGTTTCTAGCTGACTCGTTTTGTGAAAGAGAAACATGTGAAAGGGTCTAACTATGCCATTGATAGCCACATGCTGTACATAATAATGTCCTAAAAGGCTTAGGGTAAAGCTCCATGCAAATAAAAATAAAACACAAATGTTGGCATATGAAGATGAGGACAAACTGATGACTTTGGCCAATAGTACGCTATATAGTAGAGCTGGGCGATATGGAGAATGTCAAATATCACTCTAATTTTGACCAACTACATTGATGTTGATATTGATGTTGTAAGGCTAATTATTGGTGCTTTCTCAAAATATTAACACAATGAATTCCGATTAGTAATTACCAATAATGTGGATATAATGACTAAGTTGGGATTGGCAAATGATAGTCTTTTAAATTCAGAAGATGACATCCCTTTACTGTGATGCTGCCTTTAAAACCAGGAAAAGACAACGCTTTGTCTTCTAAAATGTCAGATGATATCTAGCCTCGTATATCGATGACAATATAACATCAATATATTCCTCAGCCCTACTATAAAGGATACAAAGTTTCTCTAAAATAGCTGGAGTATAAAGTTTCCCAAATTCGATAAAGAGCCGGTCAGCTAATGTTAGCCTAAACTCTTGTATAGTAGCATCTGGGGCCAGCCACCAAACATTTCATTTGTAATTTAAAACTCCAAAAAACATGTAGTTAACCCAGCTAATGATGCATTATGTAGCTTTGCAAGTAAAGCTAGGTTGCTATTGTAAGTTGTAAGCTAGTTAACTGGGCATGCTAACCTTTGCAGCTTACATTAGAGTAGTTAAACGCTCACCAATTCCTAATATTTTGGTGCAGATATACCACTAAACTAATTATGAGTGACACACCTTATGGATGCTATCCTACATAGTACGCATTATTGCATTATAAATTTTCATTTAAATAAAACATTGCGCAAGCCCACAGCCTAACTGCTTACAAGCTCTCTGTGAATTTAATTTAATAAGGGTTCTCCCCTCTGTTGAGGTGCCGCCTGTGTACTTCATGAGAGAGCAGTTAACTCAAGCTAAATGTTCTGGGGTCCTTGCAGTGCTCTGATGTACTGTATTGCCTTATTATCAGGAAAAGCCAGGGTTTAGGGCTGCATCAGAAGTTGATGTTTTGCAATAGGGCACGGTTAAATCTGAAAGATCTTATACTTGGCTTGCTTCATGTGGCTTGGATTGGCTAGTATGAAAAAAAAACTGATCTCATCATGGATCTGTGGTGTTAACATGTACTTAGTGATCTGACCCATGTTTATGATTTGGCATTGTTGTTGAGTGAAAGGCCTGTGCTCCATAAGCTCCCCATTTACAAGGAGGCTGTTAGGGGACAAAAGAGAGATTTAAAGAGCAGTTTTAGTGCAAAGTGAGAGCGCTCATAGGAATTGAAGAACTTGAATATAAGAGAAACAAAATTATTTTTTTTCCAACACAAAACGTCAAAGGGTCAAAGAAGAGAAAAATATGCCAAGAAAAGCATTTACAAAAGCGTCCCATATTAAAGAAAAAGTCAAACATTGAAAGCATCAAAGCGTAAACACATGTTGAACAAAAACATCAAAAGCGCCGAGCACCAACTCAATTCTTGATTGGTCGACACATTCACATCCAATCAACAAGGACTGGTGCAAGAGACAAATAACGCCAATCATGATACCATGTGTGGGTGGCTAGTTAGTCTAGTTAGCGGTCTGGATTTACCCTGCTGAGATTTGAGAAAAGGTCAACCATAGTCCCCAGAAATCGTAGTGTTTCCCATCTCTCTAGCGACAAATTTGGCAACTTTTTGTAAAAACGTTGCCATTATTATCCAGCAAGCACGAACGTTATTTCTTTTCTGTGGCCTCCAAAACAGCCCTCTCTCTCTGAATCTGTTGCGAGGAGCGGAGGAGCAGCCCCTCCCCTCCCCATGTGCGCAGGCAGGTAGAAAGGGGAGAAGGGACAGGGTGCGGGGGCCGGTGTTGGGAAGAGAGACAGCAGGACGCGACGGGAGAACAACGCAGTTGAGCTGGCCTGACCCTGGGCAAGCCAGCCTTCTTCAGGAATGATTTGATCCTTTTCCCTCCTTTTTGTTGTACTTCTTGTTTTACTTCAAAGAAAGGCTACCTAGGTAATGATATAAGGTAACAGAGGCCGCAAATTGCTTTCTAATCTGTTGGAAATCCACTGGTCAAAATACACATCGGGAAAGGCTGCCACGGATCGCCAAAGACACAAAGAGATTTTTTGTGTTGGTTGAAAGGGAAAAAAGGCAATGTAATATAACGGTCATTCTTTTTAAGTGGTGCTTAGTGGAAATTATTTTATTTCTTTTAAACTAGAACATGTGCCCGTTCAAAATGTGTCTTTTTGGACCGGGCCGATTGGGCCGTGGCGTTGTTTCTTGTAGCATTCCCCAGAACCAAATTGTACCCGACATTTACTAGCTATTTGTAGTATTTTAGCAGAATACCGAATGTAGCTGAAATGCAGAACGGAGAACGCTTCATGTGTAAATTTATCACAAGTAATTTCGGTATTGTGATATTCAACAACGTATCGCATATTTTCCTCATCGTGCAGTCCTAGCGTAGGCTATACATTATAGCACTGAAGCCATTTCTGGTCGTTTCTGTATTGTAAACCTTTGTGCACGACTGCTTTTGAGAATCAGAGCCTGACAGATATCTGCTTGAGCTTTAATGAGCTGCCTTGGGGGAAAATGAATGTGGCCAGTTCTCTAATCTCAATAACTGAAGGTAAAGTGCCAACTGTGCCACGCTTAGGTATCTTGCCTGTTCAAGAAAGGTTGAATTATTACTTTTTCATGAACAGAAATATAACTAGAACTGCACGCAGTTTCAACGGGGTCCAAGCCTCCCCTCGCCAGTCGTCCCCAGCGACACGGGGAGAGCTCGAAAGCGGAACCCAAAGCGAACTACAGAAGCTTTGCTTGGTCATGAAATGCGCACACAATTACGTAGCAAAATTCTTCATACAACATGTTGTCGTGGCCATCTGGAGATGCTACACACGGGGTTTCGTGCAGATCTGTCTTCATTGTAGCGCCACCTGCTGGTCAACGTGTGTAATATTTGGTAGGTCTGGTCGGCTACCCACTGTACATCTACTCTGTTAATTTTAAGTAATTCACTTTAGTGGAAGTGGCTACTCTAAACGTTGGCCCATAGGCCACGCCCACTTAAACCAATCAGTACCCCACTGCAAGGCCCACCTCAAGAGTGGGCCTAGATGGTATCCATCATATTTTGTAAAATTCGGATGAGCGGTTCAAGAGATATAAACTTGTTGTATTTATAGCGCCCCCTAGTGGCCAATGTTCGTGAAATTTGTTTCAGGGCCTCAGAGGGTC
>NC_048415.1:28063494-28081614 GCF_013103735.1 Etheostoma cragini
CAGCCCTGCTGTGTGAACCGCGTATCGCTTGCGATTACCGCGGTGCACGCATCCTCGGGCTTGGACCCCTAATAAATAAATAGTAATAACAAAGTAAAATCACATTTTACTTCTGGAGCGCGTCCAGGGTTTCCCCCAGTGTATTACAAGCCTGGTGGCCCACCAGGGCTAAGCTGCTTTTTCAAGAAAGTTTTTCCAACTACAGTTACAGTGAGGTGGCTTAGTTGGAAACGTGGATGTAATCGTTTAAAAAAAAAAAAAGAAGGAAAAGTCAGTTAGCTTTCATCACTGACTTAATATAGTGTGTGACTAGTCTGAGCTGAGCCCCTGTGTAAAAAAACAAACACTTGCCACTGGGCTAAACAACTTTTTTGGGGGAAACACTGGCATTAGCATTCCTCTTTAAACATGTTTCCAGCAGCAGCGTCAGCAGTCGGAGTAGTGGATGGGTTAGTTATAGTAGCCTTTTATTAAATTAATTTGTTGTGTGTAGTTGTTGTGTGCTACTCCCCCTGAAACGGACCTGAAATTGCCAAACCCACCAGAGTCCATTTAAATGAACAATAATTTTTTGTCATCGCTAAACACACTTCATTCAAAGTCCACAAAAACAAAATAAAACTCTTGGTTTGAATTTGGTGATCAATGATCCCCACTCTGATACATGTGAAAATATGCTGTCTCGAAATACGCTAAAAGTACTGTTAATTTAAATGTAGTCTGGGGAGTCTGGCAATAGATATTTTGCCAAATTTCAACAAAAATGATTTTATCCTTTATCAAAAAGGGCTATCTCTGCATGTCTTTCTGTAATGTTGTCAGACACTTAGAATAATAATCGGAGCCAGTGGCAAAAACAGCACTTTTGGCGACGCACATTTGCCGTAGATGATTACATTGCAGCCTGGTTCACGTTGCCGGTTACAGCGTTCTCACCCAATTGTTTGATTTTCATTTTAGATTTTCAGTTTTATATATGTAACAGTATAGCAACATAACAAAGAGTAAAACGTGGAGGATACCTTGTAAGCCCCCTCAAAAAATAAATCAAAAAAGGTCAGTGTGCAAGGTCAGTACAAACGAATACATTACAGTGGCTTGAGAAAGTTTACCCACCCATGCTAAAACTTAATAAAAAGAGGAATAAAAAAACATCTTTTGGAAATTGATCTTAATGGCTTAATTGAAAAATTTAGGAAAATCCAACTTTTTAAGGACAGATAGGCATGGGGAACTTTCCATAAGATCATCTCTCAATGCAAATCAAACCAGCTATTAAGCTAACTGAAATAAAATCATGCCCATCTCTAAGTGTGGTGAAGGGTATGTAATGATGTGGGGGATAATTTTAATTCCAAAGGTCAAAGGAACTTTATCAGGATGTATAGTGTCCTGGATCCATGAAATAACTGGCCTTTTAAAGATAAAACACTGCCTGCCTCTATGGGAATTTAACACTGGAGTGTGTATACTTATGCCCTCTGGAATTTAAGGAAAAACATTTATTTATTTAATATACATTAGTCATTCACAAATAAAATTGGTGTCCTTTAAAAGGTTGTATTTTCCTAATTTCTTTTGAATTAAGACATTACGTAAGCATCAATTTCCAAAAGATGTTTTTTATTCCTCTTTTTAATCAACTTTACCATGAGTGTGTAAACTTTCTCAAGCCACTGTAAGTACTTGGAGTAAAAGATGTTCCTGTATCGTCTAAATATGGCTGCCAAATTTTCTAAAAGGTTTCAGATCATTTTCTGAGAAGTGTTTTTTGATTTTTGATTTTTTTTTCCAGGCAGCTATTCTTCTCAACAGTCCATCTGTCAATAAGAAGAGGGGAGCCACGTTCTCACTCAATGTCAACGATTTTTGTCACTTAGACACTAATGCAAGTAGGGTCAAGGTGGGATAAAAACACAGAAATTACCCTTTGAAATGGTTACTGATGAAGGCAGGGATAAAAGAACAGGTGTTCCATATTTCACGTGTCATTAAGAGATTGTAGCTCCTTACAAACCTCATTCTTCTCATGCCAGGGCCAAGTACTCCAGCAAGCCCTCGGCGACCCTCAACACTTCAGCGTTTCTCTGGCCACACCCGACTACCTTTGCTTTCTTTGTGGTTCTCTGTCACCGTACAGAGAGGCAGCAGGACTAGCGGGAGGGAGGGAAAGAACAATCAAAGGAAAGGATGACTAAAAAGAGAGGCATAGAAGGAGTCAAGTCCAGGGAAAATAGTGAAGGAAGTAGTGAGCCAAGAGAAGTAGCCGGAAAATGCTGAATACGATTCCCAGTGCACTTCTTAGTACTATGCAATCCAGTAACACCCTAAAACCCTTTTCCGTACACGTTGGCTGGCTTGGCTTGCCTCGGTTTGGCTTGGTGCTTTATCCCAGCGCCATTAAAACGGGGCAACCATCTTTTTTTGTAATGCATTGCTTTACATTACATGTGTTTCTTTTATGATGGCCATCTGCTTTAAATGTAGTGAGAACACATGCTCTAATGTGGTGTAGTCTCCATTGTTCAGACTTCTGAATGATAGTCAGTCACATGGTTAGACCTTTCAGTCCCCATTTACTGCTGGCTGATGCTTCATGGGAATTATTTTACATTTTGATCATTTTTCCACATGTAGGTGGAAAAGTGACATTTGCATGGCATTAGCTTTAAAGGTGCACCGTAGAGGAATGCAGTGTTTGCTAGATTAATTGAAATAGTTTATTGACAAAAAAGCAATTATTCACTGTGTCTCACCATGAAGCATTGTGTGTGTCATTTGCCACTTTCGGACCAGACCAGTATTTTTGCAGTTCATAGAACAAAACTTTCTTAGAAACCTATTTTTCTCGTGTTCCGACTGGATCGTTTTGGGAATCATTAAGTTCCCCTGCCTGCAGTTCTTGTAACTCTTTCAGCTCTTACTTCAAGTCTTTTCCCTTTTCCACATAGTGTTGGTTAGATGGCAGTGTTAAAACAAAAGGTCAGTTCCTATAGCCACTTGGCCAGTGTGAATGCAAATGGGAAATTTTTTTTTTTGGGGTATGTAGTTAATAGAGCTGTTTAGAAGTGGACTGTTCCTATAACTTTGATCTTGTAACTACTTGGTCGGAAAGAGGCAATTGAGGCCTGACAAACATGCATTTCCATCCTCATTTACAAAGCATATTTTTATGCACTTATAACTAGTATTGTTTGTTACATCTGTTTGCTCAACAGCAGCCCTCTTCTTCCCTGCCCTTTGCTGTATTTTTTTAAAAGTGTGGTTTCGACCTACTCTGTAAAGTGTCCAGAGATAACTACTGTTATGATTACAAATGAAATTGAATTGAATATTGCTACATTTGACACAACGTTACCACCAACATTGGTCAAGAAATGGAATACTATGCATATTTTGTGCCGCCATTGCATTTTCAGGTTATCATAAACCTCTTTTTATAAGTATACACATGCAGTGTTACATTTACGTGAGGATCTGCCAATGATAAATAATTCAAGTTCAAAATCTGTTTACGTCTATAAATAAACCTTCCATTTGCCTTTTGGAGATTTGTGAGAAATGGTTTATGGTGATTCATCTTGTACAGTCACTTAGGACAGAAGCTCTGCAATACTTGGGTAGTGTTTGGGTAGTATTTGAGTATATGAGTTTTTTTTTTTTATTTCATGATGTGACCTGTGACTTGCAGTAGGATGCCACACTTCCATGATTTCCAATACGCTTACCAAAATACTTTGGTTGTCATCTAATATAATTCAAAAGCCTCTAACTGAGTTTCCCACCCTTTTGTTGCTGCAGGTTCTGAGCCCATGGTACTAGGCCCTGACTGAACGTACTGGTGGGGCGTACAGACGTACTACTGTGGTGAGTGATCCATACGGGAAAATGTTTCTATCTGCCTATTCACATCATAGGACATGCAGAGTTAGTTTTCTGAAATACCTGATTATTGACCGACTGCTACTAAAGTTTGTTGTTTATTCTCAGGAGAATTAACATCTCCCTTTTTACGAAGCGTATAGCTTTGGTGATGTTCACTAAATCCGTCTCTCACCTCTTACATTTGGCTCAGTGGTAGATCCCTGGCTCTGCAGACCCATGTTGCCTTTGGGGTGTAAATGTGTGTGAATGTTTGTCAGCCACAGTGTATGAATGTGTGTGAATGTTTGTCAGCCACAGTGTATGAATGTGTGTGAATGGTTCCTGTACTAGTTGCTGTGACTAGAAAAGCACTATATAAGAACAGTCCAGTGGCTTCTTTGAGTTACTGGGAAGTGGCTCATTTACAAATGTTTAGCAACCTAAACAAGAACTGTTTTGTATTCCAAGTTAGAGGAATGTAGGATTCAAATAGAACGCATATGGGTGTCTCTCAACATGTTGTTACATGTTGCCACAGGAAACATGTTGTTTTCCTGTAGCTTACTATTTTATTATTATATTATTAAATATAAATTATTAAATTATATTATAATATTACATATTATTTTATTGTTTTTTTTAACTAAAATATACGTCACTCATTGGTTAAAGGTGCTTTAAGCAGCGCGGCTCAAACATATATTTGAATGTTTGAACTCAGCTGACAAAAAGGGTTGGGTATCGTTTGCAAAAAAGTTTGATTTCCATTAGAAGAACAGCACACTCTTGCATCCTCAGCCTTTAGCTGAATTGGCCAAATTTTAAGATTCATGGCAAGCTATGATCAACTACATATAGACGGTTTTTGTATCAGCTTGTTTATAACAGTTCACTTTTAAGCTTAATTAACAAGTGTGCTGTTGTGCCAATAGCATCAACTGCGGATAAAGCTGGTGGACGTTTTTCTTCTTTTCGTATTTTACTTTCTAATTAAACGTTAGCTTCACTTCACCTGGTTCACTGTCTCTACTGCGGCCTGTGGGTGTGGGTGTGGGTGGGTGGGTCTGTGTGCGTGCGCCCTACCTACCTATAGTCAAAGAAGTGTAGGAGTGGACAGAAAATTCAATTCAATTCAATTTTATTTATAGTATCAAATCACAACAAGAGTTATCTCAAGACACTTTACAGATAGAGCAGGTCTAGACCACACTCCAGAATCCACAAGGACCCAACAGTTCCAGTAGTTTCCTCCAGAGCAAGCAATAGTGCGACAGTGGCGAGGAAAAACTTCCTTTTAGGCAGAAACCTCGGTCAGACCCAGGCTCTTGGGAGGCGGTGTCTGACGACCGGTTGGGAAAAGCTTGCATAACCATAAAGGACATGGTACTCTCCGAATAGTTTTTTTCATTCATTATTTTTATCGACAAGGGCGCTGTGACGCAAACACCTAGGTGCTGTGCCTAGTGTTACAGGAAAGACCCAGGGGGGTGTTCCCTGGACGCTTTAATAAGTTTACCGCATCTTTTCAGATTTTTATACATCAGAGATACAAGGCACATACCCACAACAACAATGCTGGAATCTATCATGTCTATTTACGCATGGATAGCCGTGGCTGACACAGTGACATTGGTCATTTGGTTCTCTGGTTAAACTAAGATGCTTTGCTCTGAGAGCTATGTTACTGCTCCCTAACCCATTCTGGCAAATTCGCTGTGATAAAGTCAGGTCAGCTTTATTGGGAGGCTCTGTTTTCCTCACCGTAGAGCCCTCTGCTCTGCTTCAATTCCATTCACAATGATGTAACTCAGCACTGTAATTCTCAGTCATCCAGTGTGTTATTTACATAAAAAAGCTTATAAGCACTGGTGCATAGTTCTCATTATCAAAATCGTCAGCACGAGAAACCAAGAACCAAGAGCTTTTTTTGCATATAGCGTAGGAAATCATTTTCTGTTGTGATATTAATCTGTAACAGATGGATGTTCAGGCAAACAAAACGAGAACTGGGCATATTGATCTCACATTGGGTGAATGTTTTGTGTTCTGTTCTAACCATGGAATGTAGCTCAGCTTGCTCTGGTGTTTTAAAATAGCTCTATACTGACCATGTAATCCAGCAACACTCTAAAGTAGGGCTGAATCTAATCATTATGACATAATATTGGCGATTCATTTAATAGCTCACAATCAATCAATTGGTTAATCTTTGCAGCTATGCTATTCAGGTCAGGAGTGTTTTGTCTATTTGTAGAAAATTTATATTTCGGCTCCTACCACGTGAGCCCCTGTCTGTGTGCGTAATGTACAGTTTTTCCTGCATCTCTCTATGACAAGTAACCATAGAGAGCAAATCACCAGATAGATCTTGCTGGAAGAATACTGCATCAGTATGCAAGAAGTGTTTTTCTGCTCAAATGATCGGAGTAAGAATCCAGAGTTAGCATTTAGGTTTCCCAGCCCTCCCAGCAGGTAACTATTAACAAAAAGAGGAAATTTATGACTGAAGTTGTCAATCTGGTTTTGCAAAAATGCTAACATGCTAGCTAATGCAACATAAGTTTTCTGCATGCACTGAACACAATTATAAACACTTGTTCATGAGCTGAACTAAGATCGAAGACTTTTTTCTACGTACACAAAAGTCTTATTTCTCTCAAATGTTGTTCACAAATCTGCCTAAATCTGTGTTGCAGTGGGCACTTCTCCTTTGTGGAGAAAATCCATCCACCTTACAGGTGTGGCATATCAAAATGATGATTAGACAGCATGATTACTGCTGTCTGGGGCTGGCCACAATAAAAGGCCACTCTAAAATGTGCAGTTTTAATGTATTGGGGGAAATCATTTTAATGACTTCGATTCTCATTTTATTTTACGAGCCGACATTGTCACAGACACTGCTACTTTCTTCTGTGAGTTTTAAACATAGACTGTATAAAATAGGTTAAATGCTCTCCCTTCTCTTCATTGAAGCCTCAATGTTTACAGGCTTGTGGTGATGCACAATATGCTATACTTGCCAAAACAACTCTGTTTAGTATTGTCAATTTGTTTTGTTTTGTCATGGTTCATGTGTGCAATAAACATTACACTTTGTGAGAAAATAATTGTGGCAGAGAATATCAATTATAAGCTAAAAAATCGTGATTCATATTCTTTCCTGGAGTCGTGCAGGCCTACCCACCGCCGAACGCTTCTGTCCTCAATCTCTCCCATTCTCATCTGGTCACCCTGTACCACCTCCGGAGTGTGCCCACATTCTCAAAATACACCACACATATTTAAGACACTTCTCCAGTGAGTACAAAAGGAAGCTAAAAATTCCACGCCTGTTGCAAGAGAGCAGAAAAATCTGAGAAGAAAATGAGAAAGGGATAGTTAAATACAGATCAGGCTTGGGTGATGGAGTGTGAATGGGGTTTGCGACTCTTCTGTTTTCATCTGGCCAAATCTCTGGCACAGATACAGAATTAAACATCTGGGAGCTACACAGGCGTGTAATAAACTTCTTACCTGTTTGAATTATTGTTTGAATTTTGATATTTTAATACCCAAACTCTGAGCTCTTGTAAATTAACTGACTTTGCACTTTACAGAGCTTGTACAGAGCATGAAAAATGTTTTAAGTAAGCCATATTAGTTTTCCTCTGTATAAAAGTGATGCAATGTGCTTGCGGGTCATTGTATGCTTTAGACCAATAATGGCGTTGGCCATATCTTAATATCTATTCTAACCTAGGCATCCAGCCTCCATCACCCGTGGTCACCTAATACCCCCAGCTGTCAATAAATTGGCTCATCCTGTTTGTCTGGCGCACTACCCCTGTTTCCTCAGTCTGTTACTGGAAATAGATGCTTGCCAGGTAACAGTGTGGCTTAACAGCTTACTGCAATAAAACCACTTAACTGAAAACAAGGCGTTGATCTGGGACTAGGGTTGGACGATGTCCCCTAAATTGGCAATTGATGGTGTTTACAAAAAACATCGTGATGGACGATGATATCGTTGTGGTGGGGGTGGGGCTACTACCATGGGCTAACAGTTAACATAGAAACGATCAGACATACAGTACATTTAAATGGCCACTGTGAATAGACAATATTACTTGGCTATGCTGCCTCCTGCTGGTAAAGGCAGTAAATTACAAGTTGACCTACTTTCACCTAACTACACCTAACCTAACAAGATTGTTGTTCCCATCAGTCACTTAGACATAAACCATAGGAAAATAGAGTCCAGGTTGAAACAAACAGTAGGTACACTTTAATTAACTTTATTGGTTACCAGGCAAATAAAACACTGATACAGATAATCTGCAAATTGCCCTAAACTGACCCGATAATCAGCCAGGGCCAATAATAGGTCTATCCCTACTAAAGAGGTTCTCGTCTGACTTTGGCGATGTCTTCTAATCAAGCCAGCACGGCAGCTGGCAGTGAGATTGATTCACTGACCTGCTGCATTCAGATGGACACGAGCTGCCTAGAGCAGGTTAAGCTTGTCCATCAAGGGAGGCTAGATGGCAAGGCCTACATACTACCATCTGTTACCAACAGACAGCTAGCCTCATCAATGCAATCTGTCACTCCAAGAGACCAGTAACCCTGGGAGAGATCTGCTGTAAAAAGTTGTCAACGGTAACGTTACCTGTATATCTGTATTAGTTAGTCTGTGTCTTAGCTTGCACCGGCAGATGCCCGCCCACCAAAACCCTGGGTCTGTCCGAGGATACTGCCTGGAAGGACGTTTTTCCTCACCACTGTTGCACTAAATGCGTGTTCTAGACCTAATCTCTCTGTAAAGTGTCTCAAGATAACTCTTGTTATGATTTAATACTATAAATACAGTTGAATTGCATAAGTGAAAACAGCATGCAGTTTATTTTTAGCCACAATTTGCTTTATTTGCCAGTGTTTCTCAGAAGCATCATGTTATGTTATCTATTCCAGGATATAATCTTAGTGACACGTCTTGGTCCTTTCTCATACAAGAGTTTTGAGAGAGGAAATTGACAACTGCGGAAAGACACTTTCATCGGGCTTTACGCTGTGCTGCCCCTTAAGTGGAAGCCCCTCCCCCCTTTGTGCAACCTATTTGTTGTGATACAGTCTCTCTCTCTCCCTTTCGGTATAGTAGCTCGCTCCACCTGGCCTAGTAACTATCAGCATGCGCTAAGGTCAGGCTCTGCGCCTCGGCTCGGACACAGCAGTCTCAAGCGAGATAGAAAGCGTTAACGTGGAGCGCTGTCACTCTTTTCCTTTTATCCGCTCATTTGACCAACTTTGTGGATACTACTGTGTGCGTGAACCAATAAGTAAGTCTGAGGAAGATGTTATGTAGGATATATGAATATATGTTAGCAACAATAGGCTAATTCACGAGGGTGCTATTTTTATTTTTTATATACTCCTGTATGAGTTTGTTTGTGTGTGTGTGTGTGTGTGAATATAAGGGCTGGTCAATATATTGATTTATCGATATCGAGATATGAGGCTAGATATGGTCTTAGATTTCGGATGACATAAGTGTTGTCTTTACCTGGTTTTACAGACTGCATCACATTAAAGTGATATTTTCTGAACCGTCCAGGCTGTTCTAGCTATTGTTTACCTTTACCCACTAAGTCATTATATCATTTCTGGAGGATATTTATCAAAAATCATTCATTGACATTGGAGTATTTTGTCAAGAATATCGTGTTATTTCTCTACATGACTCAGCCACATCTGCTGGCTATAGCACATCTGTTCATGTGTGCTGAAAGAGTTATGTTTCTGTTTATTTAATGCGTTATTCACTACAAATATAACTGACAATGTAGTTTAATCTCAGTGATGATGGTATATTAGGTTATCACTGTTATGTACTGTCGATACACAGATCAGACATCTGATTGAAACTAGACTTTACGTCAACGTAGTTAAGTGAAAGTAGGTCAAGTTGTAATTTACTGCCCCTACCTGAGGCAGCATCTAATACTTTTTGCAGAGGGCATTTAAATGTATGTCTGATCACTTCTATGTTAATGTTATTTTTCTTTGAAGTTGTAGGCTCCTCTTCTGTCTCCTCCTTGGGGAGCCTTTTCCCCTGAGCAATAAAGCTCTGCAAAGTTGTTTACTTATTTCTTAGCGAGTTTGTGGGTGGTAAATATCACCTTACATGTGTCAATAGGAAGAGACGCGCGCGCGACGGGAGAGAATTTTTATTTTCAAAATAAACCGTGGACCGGTGGTTGGGGATCACTACCCTAGAATACTGTTAACTGCACAAGGTAACATAACACTGTTTTCCAATACACTGTAGCTGTTATATTTCACTTATATATATATAAAAAAGACTTGCCACGCTGTTTAATTGCCATGACTTCGTGGGTGATGACGTCCTGTCAAAGTCTTAAATTAGTGTTCAAGTAGTATTTTATATAAATCCTTTGGTTTTTTCCCAAATAAATCTTTGCTGTATTACGACTACAAATGAGACCGACATGCAACTTATATTGCAGCAAATCTGCTTTGAGTTATTGGCGCGACTCTTTTTCTGATTGTACCACAGACATGACACGGATTTAGTTCTTAATCTATGGGGAAGTGAAAGTTAAAGTGCTCAGATTATGCACATTTTCAGGTTCATAATTTTATTTAGAGGTTGTACCAAAGTAGGTTTACCTCCATTTAATTAAAAAAAAAAAAACATAATTTGTTGTACTGTATGTTACTGAAGCTCCTCTTTTTACCCTGTGTGTTTAGCTCTCAGTTTTAGCTACAGAGTGAAGCATCTTTCTTTTGCATCTTTGTTGAGTATGAAGGCATGCCACTCTAGCTAGGCGTGTCTTACAAAGTGACACATGTTCATTATGGAGGTTAAGGCTGGACTACAATAGAACTGTTTGGAGACACTTTAAGGTCTACATGGCTTGAAAAAATGGCTGGTGAGGGTGCAGTGGATATTACACACGCCTTTGGTGTGGGAGATCCGGGTTCAGTTCCCACTGCAATACATCAACCAGCGACACTTAACCCATAGTTGCTCCAGATGCAAATATCAAAGCAATAGTAAGTCGCTCTAGATAAAATTGTCGGCAAAATGCCGTGTAATGTAAAAAACAAAAACAAAAAAACTTAATTCAGGGCTTAGCTGTTGTTGTTGTTGTTGTTGTTGTTGTGATAAAGATCTTAGGGCGTTTTCCCTCCTAAAAGTTTGGACCAAGGTTCGAACCAACGTCTGTTCAAATACATTGTATACATTTGATCCCGTTCTTTTTGGTTTCACATACCTATGGCGTGTCATCACCTCGTACGTGTGTAGTATCTCCCCTTGATTGGTGAGTAGACGGGCGTGCGTCTGGCGTTCGTCTGGCGTTTTGGCGGGTAGCCTTTTCCACATGAATGCAAATGAGCATATCCCGATTTTTGTTATGGTATTACTACCAGCAACAACAACGTTTTGTCTGACCAAAATTAAATATCTACTATACAATATATATCCTACCAAACCGTTGTTCAGTTTGGTCTGGACCGACACCAACTCTTTTGATCCAGACTGTGGTCCGAGGCACCTTTCTCACCTGCAATTTTGGTTCGGACCAAACTGAAAAGTCTCAAAGTCCAGACCAGATGAGGTAGGTGGGAAAACGCCCTTAAATGTCATTTATAATGGTCTTAATAAATCTTGAATTTGGCTTGGTAAAACTCTGGAGAGAAAAAGGCCGTCCGCTTGACTTCAGTAGAGCAGACCGCTCTGCAGAGTCGTGAAATTACAACTTCATGACAATTCATAAACAGCTGAAGGCGCGGCAGCGGCAACAATTATTTTATGGCCATGTGCCGCTGCTGAATGTATAAGAGGAAACACTGGACTTAACACAGCTTCCCCAGGAGACCCAATTAGCTTTATACACCATTTTTTCACATAGCACTCCCTAAGAGCTGTAAACAGACTTCGGAAGTTCCCCTTAAACATTTACAACCACACCACCTTATTTAATGAGTAATAAAGTTAGTTTCACCACAGGTATCTATTTTTTATTATACAGTTCCATGTCTTGCCCGTTTGCAGTTCTTTTATCATGATTATAGCCATAGCCGGGGATTTCTGCAGGCTGAGAGTAAACTGTCTCTAGCTTATGTTTACGAAGTGTTATGGCTGGTTGTGGTAACAGTTTAAATGGAGAAAAAAAATATATAACCTCATGTGTGACTCTAACTAGGAGAGCTATTTCATGTGTTTAGAGCAATCGGTTGGTTTTAATTCATCCAATTCCCTGCTGCGTTTATTTCCCTGCTCCGTTGCTTTTTGAGAACAGGCCCACGCCGTCAGGTCTCAGACAGATCCTTTAAATAGGAATGAGCCCCTTTTCCACCTGCAGATTAGAATCGAAGCAGCAGCCATCACAGCTTGGGTATTCTAACATATTGATGCAGCAGAGGCTTCAAAGGAAATGAAACCTACACGCTGTAGATTATTATCAGAGACCGGGTGGTACGAAAGGAACAGATATGGTGCAGTGAGACATGTCAGTGTGCAGCGGCAGTTTGTGAGTTTCCTCAGACGTTTTTCAGTCTTAAGTTTCAGGGTATGCACCTGTCATTTAAAGAGGTACTTTCACATATGTACCATGAGCAACACAATGATTCAGTGTTGTCCAGTAAAGGCAACCGCTTCAGTTGTTAACATAGGTACATTCGGGTAAAATAGAATAGCCTTCCACATAATAACACAAATTTAGAAAAAAGAGGCGTAGGGCTGCAGCTATCAATTGTCTTTTCCATTGATTAAATCGAGGAACCACATTTTCCCATGTTTTTTTGTCTTAAGTGAATTTTGGGAACAACAAGCAAGACTGTTGCAGTCGGCAGCACCCCTATACTGGCAAGGACGTGATGACATCATTACTGACACGTTTTTTTTCTTCACTTTTTGCTGGCAAAAGTTACAAGATAAGAGATGTTGTGTGATATGAAATATAAGGAAAGCAATAATCATTGTCGTTATCCCCATTGAATGTCTTCTCTCCTATATTCCTTTATTATCGACAAAAAAATGTAAGTTGCTTGTCACTTCAGCTTTGAAGAAGAGGATGGACAGTCCATTAAATAGGCTATGGGGATTTGTTTTGTGTCAGGTTATTAAGAATTGGTTCTACCGGTAACGTTTAATATAATCTGGATTCGGTTTCCACCAAACCCTATGCTTGCACTACGCGCGCTACGCTGGTCAACGTAATGACACTGCCATTTATTACGGGAAGGTGTTTACGTAGGTGGACCGTTCAATGCAGTAGGCTGCGAGAAAGTGAAAATGGAACTCATGAGCAGAAAAAGTGTTGTTTTGCGGTACTTTCAGTCAAAATAAGGCGAGTCGAGCTAAAGTACGTGTTCAATTTGCAATGCCGATTTGTCTCGTGGTGGCAAGGACCCTAAACAATACACAACATTGCAGAAATCTACAGACAGCAGCCAAAATGCAGAAACTTCCGACAGTCACAGCTAAAAACTTGTCAACCAGACGTGTTTATTTCATTAATGTGTTTAAATGTAAATGTAAATGTGCTGTATTTATGTAGCGCTTTTCCAGTCTTAACAACTGCTCAAAGCGCTTTTACATCTACAGGAAACATTCACCATTCACACACATTACACTGTGGCCGGGGCTGCCGTACAAGGTGCCACCTGCTCATCAGATAAACATTCACACACATTCACACTCCAATGCGCAGCACCGGGGGCAAGTGTCTTGCCCAAGGACACTTCGACAATGGCTGCAGGGGCAGGGATCGAACCACCAACCTTCCGATTGGCAGGCAACCGCTCTACCACTAAGCCACAGCCGTTTACTGTGTTAATGGACTGAAAATGGGAGTAGGACCTTGTTTAAAATGGACAAATTAACGCTGCACTGTTTACCATTGCACATTAGCCTCGCAGCTATCAGTTTCTTTCTGCTTATAGCTTAATCCTGACAAAACCACCTGGTTAAATTTCAGCCTGCATGCACGTTTTGGAGCATAAAACAAGAGCTGCTTATATTGGTTGAGAGAGCAACGAGTTTGCAGACTGCCCAGTCGCCCTCTCGGCTCTCTGTCTGCTAAGCTGCTAGACCACTGTGTTGCAAAGTGTCTGCCCTCGTCATTGTCGGCCAACTTTCTGAACCGTCTGTGGAATAGATCAACGGAGTGGAGAGAAAGCAGCGCTTCCGTAAATAAAAGGAACGACCCTCACTGAGCTGAAATAGAAACACTATTCTGCAATCTTTTGATACAGGCTATGGCTGCAACAAAACAGTCAAGACAGTTCTTTTCGGGGGAAAAGACCTTTCACTTTACCGGCAGTACAGATAAAGCCACTGTGTCTTGAGAAGCTCAAGCTTGTTGTTTTATTGTCACCTTTTGACTCACTTTACATCATCTTTGCTATCTTGTTTTCCTCTCGTGTTTTCTCACAGCGGCACAAACTCATTCATTACTCTCCGTTACTGCTCGCTCTCTTGCACAAACACATGGGCACTGACATTACTCACTCAAGGCACCCTGCCATTCTCGCTCTGATTGACGCTACTCTCGTAGCCGAGGGTTGTGGCTAACCAAGCTACTCTGGTAATGGACGGTTAGTACCATAGTCCCTTGCCAAATTGTAATTATATAATCATGTATGTATAATATCATAGCAATGTACCGATAACCCGTGTAACAACCAAACACGATAGAAATGTTAACGATAACCATTACAGTTTTCATTTTAAAATATCATTATTATTATCATGGTCATTGGACAGTTGATTGAAGATCGTCATCCTGTCTGCAAAACGTGAAGGAAAGAAGTTACTGCTAAAGGCATTGAACACACTGTACGTGAATTTGGCAACGTCGCACTGAATTCACGGAGATTGGATGAATTTGTGTGAATTGTTTGTTTTATAGATTAAAGGTCCCATGACATGGTGCTCTTTGGATCCTTTTATATAGACCTTAGGGGTCTCCTAATACTGTATCTGTAGTCTCTTTTATATAGCCATTAGTGGTCCTCCAATACTGTATCTGAAGTCTCTTTTATATAGACCTTAGGGGTCACCTAATACTGTAGCTGAAGTCTCTTTATATAGACCTTAGTGGTCCCTTATACTGTATCTGAAGTCTCTTTATATAGACCTTAGGGGTCTCCTAATACTGTATCTGAAGTCTCTTTATATAGACCTTAGTGGTCACCTAATACTGTATCTGAAGTCTCTTTATATAGACCTTAGTGGTCACCTAATACTGTATCTGAAGTATTTTTTATATAGGCCTTAGTGGTCCTCCAATACTGTATCTGTAGTCTCTTTTATATAAAAGAGCTTTTTATATAAAAGCTCCCTCGTACGGAGCATACACTTTTAAAGCCCAGGCCTGTAATCCATTTTTCTAGAAAATAAATAAATGGGTGTGTTTTACAGTGTCACTACATGCATGATCATTGCACAATGTGTGCACACAGTGTCTGTATTAAAAAAAGGCTCAGCAGACAAATGTAATTGCATGAGCAGTGACTGTGTTGTCCTATAAGTCTACAGTTGGCGTACTTTATGTGATGCATTCACATGACAGTAAAACCAGTCGACCCTCATCCACCACCCTAATGTCTGCAAATACATCAGCTGTGTATGCTATCACGCCTGTCGCTAAGAACAATGCTTGATCGATGTCAAGCTAAATGTGGTGGGACAGCAAGTAGCGCATTATTGATAAGGTGTTTATATTTTTTCCCCACTTCTTTGAGTGTGCTAAAGCCTTTGATTGAATGTTTCATTAGCCAGTGTTTGGGTTAATGAATTATGTATACTAGTTGATAGCCCGAGACAAATATGATTTACTTAGTGATATTGATTTCATATCGTGAGGAACAGAACCTCCCCCGCTCTCATCAGTATGATTTCAGCGTTGCTTTCTCAATACCACGTCACATTTAGGGAACAGGTTATTTGCTTCAAGTACTAAATTGCAGAGCTTTCCCTACCATTATAAGGCTTAGGTGCAGCAGCCGAACCGGTAACTGTCAACACCTAAGCTGAATGAATGTAACTAAATGACTTCTCAGATCTAAAGATTGTAGTTTTTTCCCCTATTGTTTGTCTTTAGGCTTTTTGAGTGTTATGCATTTCTTATCTGCTCTAGCTTTTCCAACGTTTTAGTCACAAATGGTGATAATAATGGACCAAATTTATGTGAAATTGGATCTTTTTTTAATGGAAAAACGTAACTTTTTGTTGACGGAGGACGCCTAAACACCCACAAGATTTGTGAACCGAAGTCTTTCACAAACCCAGGGCAAACACTGAAATTGCCCTGTCGTTTCTTTTGGTGTTAATCAATAATCCTCGTGGGTCTGTCTCTCTTCCTCTCTGGTTAAGCTGTGACTTGATTTAAGATTTACTGTACAGTCCAGTTTGCCACTGGCAGCAGTCACAAGGGGGGGGGGGGAGAGGGAGGTAGAGAGAGAAGAAATGCAGAGACAGAGATTCCCTTCCCCTACCCCATCCCCCCTCTGTTCTCCCACACTGTCAACACAGAGGATCTGGCGGTGGACGGTGACTCCACAGCGCCACTGCAGCGGTATGGCGGTGGAGGGAACAACAGCGTTCTGTTTACAGACTCAGTGGTCCTCCCCAGGCACTGCTGCTGTCAGCTGGGATTTGAACAAAGGGTCTTAGTGATCTGTGACTCAACAGTCTGCAGGTTTTCATTTCAACCACTCAACAGCATTCGACTGGACTTTATACTCAGCCGCCAATCTTGTTTAAGGTGTATTGATTAAAGCGGCCATTGTTTTTGATTTAAATACACTCTTGCATGCTCTTACAGCCTTTACTCTCTACCCACCATAGTACATGAAATGTATTGTTATAGAAATGTGTCTCGACTAATGTCTAGATTAATATATAAAGTAATCTTATAATCTTCTAATTTTAATTAGATTTCAAGATAACAGTGCACACCGCCTCATTCAATACCGTGCCGGAAGGCATCTTGTCTACACGCATGGAGCACTGAAGCTGCTGCTTTGCTAATGTGCTGCTTTAGCAACACATGCTGTATAGACACAGTGTAAATCAGTGGGCCTGAAAGTTTCATGGGACTGTAGTGTGGATGCGGTTGGTCTTAATTACAGGACACAATTGTACATTTGTTGGGTGAGTTATGCGTGTAATAAGCTGCAGGCACATTGTACCACAGTTTATTGATCTTGTTTACCTTCATGCTGGTTAACTGGCAACCCAGGTAGGTAGGTAGGTAGGTAGGTAGGTAGGTAGGTAGGTAGCGACGTGCATACTAGAGCCCGACCAATTTTTAAAGATGATACTGATACAAATATTTGGTTATTTATTTCAAAATCTGATATTCCAAAATTGCAAGTTAATAGCAGCTTAGATTAGAGAGCAGATGAAAAGCACACAGAGTTCTAGCAGCAGACACATCTCTAGAACAACTGCTAAGGGGAGACAGCGAATCAGGCCATAATGATCAAATAGCTAGCTAGGAAACCACTGCTAAGGAGAGGCAACAAGCAGAAGAAACTTTTTTTGGGCCAAGAAACACAAGGAATGGACATTAGACCAGTGGAAATCTGGGCTTTTGGTCAGATGAGATTTTTGTTTCCAGCCGCCGTGTGTTTGCGTGATGGAGGAAAGCTGATGGATGGATTCTACATGCCTTGTTCCCACTGTGAAGCATGGAGGAGGAGGAGGTGGTGTGATGGTGTGGGGGTGCTTTGCTGGTGACACTTGTTAGGGATTTATTCCAAATTGAAGGCATACTGAACCAGCATGGGTACCACAGCATCCTGCAGCAACATACCATCCCCATCCTGGTTTGCGTTTAGTTGGACCATCATTTATTTTTCAACAGGATAATGACCCCAAACACACCTCTAGGCTTAGTAAGGGCTATTTGACCAAGAAAGACAGTGATGGAGTGCCGCCAACAGTGTGCAAATCAGTAATCAGCGCAAGGGTGGCTACTTGGAAGAAACTAGACTATAAGAAATGTTTTCAATTATTTCACATTTGAGTACATAATTCCACATCTGTTCATTCATAGTTTTGATGCCTTTAGTGAGAATCTACAATGTAAATAGTCATGAAAATGAAGGAAATGCATTGAATGAGAAGGTGTGTCCAAACCTTTGGACTGTACTGTACATAGATACATACACTCACCGGCCACTTTATTAGGTACACCTGTCCAACTGCTCGTTAACACTTAATTTCTAAGCAGCCAACCA
>NC_048415.1:28081714-28105303 GCF_013103735.1 Etheostoma cragini
TCTGAAGGCAAAAGGGGGTCCAACCCGTTACTAGCATGGGGTACCTAATAAAGTGGCCGGTGAGTGTATATACATACAAAGGAGTGAGAAACACTGGATCTGGATATTGCACTAGTCCATATTGCAATTTTGATAAAATTGTTAATTGTGCAGTCGTACATGACGGTTGTTGAATTGTTCCTCCTTGTCCTGCTAACGTTACGTTTCTGTGTGACTCTGGTCATGCAGGGCAGCGGCCTAGGCCAAGGCGAGGACACCCGAGGCGGACAGCCACGGTTGTGGCGTTTATTTATTTTCTTCACAATCAAATATTGGTTTTCATATTCAATTGTTGTTTTTTCTCCGAAATTCTAATATAATAACCACATTTAGAAATTTTGCTGATAGTCCTACTTCAGAGTACCTCATCTGAGGTATTATTTTGTCGGCTTGCTGTATATCGGACCCTCACCTGCTTGCTGACAGTTGTCTCTATGAAACACTGAGACCGAGCGTCAAGGCACAGAAAAGTGTCGCTGAGCCGACATGCCAGAGACAACACCTCTTCTTCTGCTGTCTTGGCCACAGAGTTGTTGCCGGTCTCCTGGGTCAGGGACACATCCCCAAACAGATCAGCCTTGGCAGCCGTATTCTCTTGTGAGGGTGATGCAACTGTTTCTAGTGGGAAGTCTGTTGTTGTAGCTTGATTATGCAGGATGAGCATGAATAGTCAATGATCACAAGAGTGGCCCACCACAACACTTGCCATCTTCTACTTTTAGACAATGCCATGTATGTTGTGTAATTATAACCTGTTTGCTGTTGCAGTGGCTAGTTTTTCCCTCATGTTATTGGTAAAGAACAATCTAATTACCTGTGGAAAGTATAGAAGATGACAGCACCTCAGTGTGAATTCTAAATTTTGATGACCAACTAACATGATCAACAAATGTGTTGTTGTTAATGTAAATATTAAGGCCACAAATCATGCTAAATGTTTCGGTGTTCCATACCACATAAATCTAACATCTTGGGAAAGTACCCATGAGTGTTTCCCGCCTAAATGCCATTAAATGCTTCAGACGCTTACATGCCTCATTATTCCCTGGGGAAATGGGCTTTAAGAGTGTCCTTATTTGGAATAGGCTCTCTGGCTCTAAAGGAATTTCTGAAGTTGTGGTTTCCAGCCTTTTTGGTTCATGAAACCACGGACAAAAGCAATGTTGAATCACGATCCGTTGACATGTTCATGGATGCACAAACTGAAGAAGTGATATCACAAGAGGTGTTACAATCCTGGTGACTACTCCTCCTTGTGTTTTTCTGTTGACAGTTGATGGTGGATCGGTACTTAATTTAGGACATTAGATTATTCTGCACAGTATGCGTGGTCAGGTGGAGAAGCAGCTTAGGGAGAAGAGTGAGGAAAAATTTCAATCATTGGCTGAAGTACTGCACATCATGAGAAATAGATGTACTGTATACCAGCAGACACCTAGCAAATGCTTCTTTCACAAAGGAATTAGTTTTTTTTTTTTTGGCAACAATTTCTAAAATCATTTCCCCTAAAATCAATACATATACAGTATATACTAATGATTCACCTCAATATTGTCTGTTTATACGGTACCACCAATAGGGTTTACATCATATCCGTTTCCAAATAAATGTCCGTCTGACTGACTGACTGACATGTGATGTGCTTTCTTTTTAGAAGAAACAATTGGTTTTAAGAAATGTCTCATAATATATTGTCTCTAGAAGTGTATTCTTCCAATTTTGTTTTTGTTAAAGATGGATAAGAAAATCACAGTACTCATTCTCAATACTGTCGATTCCCAATACTTCAAGAATCACAGTAAACAAAGTGCAATAGAAATAAAATCAGCACGCATTAATCGTGAAAACATTTTTTCATTATAAAAGATACCACGTAATAAAGCCCTAAAGAAAATCAATGTTTAACTGATTTGTTTGTGTTCTTTTTCTGTTATAACTGACTGTCAAACTTTATAATAAAAGACATTTCTGTAACATTCATTGTTTGTTTATGTTTCTCAAAGAGTTTAACCTGAGACAGACTGACAACAAAGATAGAAACCATATCACATCCATACAGGGATAGTAGCTTATAGCTGTTAAAACATAATAAAATATATGACACACTGGTATCAGATCTGTACTCAGTATCACAAGTTAAGGAATCAGAATCAGTATCAGGAGGCAAAAAATGGTATCGGACCATCTCTAATTGCAAATCTAAAAGTATTACGTTTCCATAGTAATGAGTGTTGCTTTTTTCTTCTTTAACAACAAAATGTTAATAATACACTTCCAGAGACACAAGACATGTACTTGTTTTCTAAAATGAATGCACATCACTTGTCAGTCTATTATATTTAGTAAGGAAGTACATACTTTAACAAGGATTTTCTGTCTTTGCTCTGTTTAGCTGGAAACGGACATGATGTTGCTGCTGTCAGCTGTACCGTATATACAGAAAATATTCTATTAATTATTGGTAAAAAATAAAGAATAGAGAATCTGGGGAACAGACATAAATCTTTCCCACCCCTACTGTTGATGTCGCACACGAGGAACAGAATAACGTTTTGGCAACACACTAGTTGTTGTCCCGCTCTGTGGGCTGTTAAACGGTTAAGTTGCCTCCTCCTTGGGTGTATCACGCAGCTAGCGCAACAATAGGTTGACAGCCTCCCTCTCCCAACCCATGGTTGTAATTTATGTCAGGGACGGGACTGCTTTTTGTTATCATTTAAAATTGCCTCCACTTATTTTGTCTTCAAAAACCTGTGCTGACCTGTAGTTCTATGTCTGTGTCGCTGCGTGTGCTTCCCACAGAAAAGCTTGGGAAAACAACTCTGAGCTACACTTTTATCAAATGTGGTGACGTTACCTTTGTCTAAACAATAAGCCACACAATGGTCAGCGTCCATATTCAAATAGTGTTTATCATATGTCAGCCACAGGTAGGGCTCCTCCGTGCCGGAACTCCTGCGTGCGGCCGTGAGAAAAAATAAATAAATACATTTGGGAACTTTAATGCGATTTTATACTTTCGTGTGAATGGATTTCACCTACCGATCATAAGAGAGGAACGCAACTCTAACTGGAACAGTGCTTAAAGTACCCGGGCCTGGTGCTGGATTTCTGGGCTATGACTATTAAAATGAGTTCTAGCCAATCATATGCAGAGTGGGGCGGGTCCTTGCCGAAAAGCAAAAGTGAGGTGCGTAGTGTCTGTGGTAACGCGGCAAAAAACAAAGTTGATACAGGGGGGAGACAGGAAGCACCCGGCTCCAGCGTATGTTCGGGGAAGATACTCATTGTACGGCAACAGCAGCAGCAGCAAGAAAGTGCTTGCTAGTCATTAGATGCTCGTCACTAGATGCTAGCCCCAAAGCTTTGTTCCGTGCACTCTGTCATCCGAGTACGTTACTGGCATCGAACCCTACCGCTGCGACTACACCTTCACTGACCGACCGTGTTTGTGATAAAAACCATGTGTGTGCAAGTTCATAGCGGAGCACTATTGTTCATTAACACTGACCGCCATGTAAAATGTAACTAAAACCCAAACTGCCTCGACAAAGCTGTCTCTGAATCAACATGGCCGTTATTTAAACATGACGACCTCGTCCCGGGGTCTAGACCTCTAGCTCTATAAAAAGATAAACAAACCAACGTTTTTAATAAATGTTCATGCAGCAACTAATGTCAACATGGACAAAATCATGAATGTACTAATTTTTTTTTCTGATGATGACCTTGTCAAAGTAACTACACAACATCTAGAAAGGTTGGTTTTCACAATGATTCAATGTAGGATTATAATGTTGACTACATTGACTCTTAATTTAATGTCTGGTTGGAAGAAGTAAAAATGTATTCAAAACTTTTTACTTCTTAAAAATGATTACTTTTATCATCGTGTAATATAAGAAGGATTTTAACTGTTTTGCCAGTCAAATTACCTTTAATGAGGGCATTTTGAAACATTACACTGTGGACCTTCACTGATGAGATTTCTCTCTCTCTCTCTCTCTCTCTCTCTCTCTCTCTCTCTCTCTCTCTCTCTCTCTCTCTGTTTTCCAGGCTAGGTGTGTGCGTGCTGACCTCATGGTGTAACAGGAGTAAAGATGAGCATTAGCAGTGATGAGGTCAACTTCCTGGTCTACAGATACCTACAGGAGTCAGGTATTGTCTCAAGACCGTATTATATTATCAAGTCGATGTTTTCTTAAACTGTCATAACCATAACATATTGGTAATTAACCAACTTTTATTAGTGGTGTGTTTTCAAACCAACCTATCAAACTGTCTAGTCGGGCTGCACAATATAGTGGTTTGTTTTATAGCATCATCGCGATATCAACTGGCGCAATAAAAACATCGCAAAAGGCTGCAACATATCGCGAAAGATGCTCTTTTGATGGATACTTTTTTGTGTTGGTTGACAGGAAATATCAGTGGAAAATAGCACTTTACAATGTAACTGTCACTTTTAGTGGCACCATTTATATTCCAATTCAATGTTCAATTTGTTCAATTAAAGAAAGTTGGAAATCATTTCATTTGTTTTAAATTCAACAAGCAGGTTGTTGTATTTGAGCAGAATACTGAAAGTTGAAGTGATTAAATAATATTCCTACTTAAATACTATGCCCGGGTTATAAATGTTGACTTTCCATACCCAGTGAATCCATAATGTGCGAGTGCTTTTGCTGTAGCCCATCTACTGAATGCAGCTGTTATCGCAGTGGAAAGTACATCCGCCACACAACAATGGAAGAATGCTCATCGCGTTATGGTTTTGAACACGCCTGGTGCACCCAATGCATCTCACGTGTTGGCCCAGGGCTTGAGCATGAGCTTGTTCAGGTGTGCTACAGCAGAGAGAACTGGAAAATGGGCAGCTGTAGAGGTTACAATACTAGCAATCTGTTATGCTACCTCCAAAAGAAACATGTATAAGAACTGCTCAAGAGTGCAAAAAGAATAGTAACAGTAGCGTGCAAGTACGCTGGCAGTGGAGAAAACACAAAATGTAGTTCTTGAATAAGTCCTGATTTACTGTGATATACAGCAGGGATCGACCAATAAGAAGTAGTTAATAACACGAAAGTCAATATTTAGAACCAATATGCACTAACAGTGAAAATGAAAATCTTTTAGTCAAAATGAAGATTTGTTTGGAATGTTACAAACTATTTAATGTTACACAAAACTTAATATCTTACTTTCATAATTGCCCGGTGCCAATGATTGGTCAATCCCTAATGTACAGCATGTCATTGCCTTCCAACGTTAAAAATATCTTCTCCTCCTCCCGCTCTTTTCTTCTCCAGGGTTCTCCCACTCAGCATTTACATTTGGCATAGAGAGTCACATCAGCCAGTCCAACATCAATGGTGCTCTGGTTCCCCCTGCTGCCCTCATCAGCATCATCCAGAAGGGCCTGCAGTATGTCGAGGCTGAAGTCAGCATCAATGAGGTGGGTCCTCTCTTCTCCTCTCGTCTTATTTGAGAATTGCGATTTTCTTTTCTTTATACAAAAACAAAAGTTGAATCATACACTTCTAGAGGCAGTAAATCATGTGGCATTTCTAAACACTAAAAACGCACATGCACTGCATTTTCTGCTTTCGCTCTGTTTTACTTAAATGATATGATGTCGTTGCCTTCAGCGGGACCGTGTAAACCGTGTAAAAATAATTGGGTAAAAAGAAAAACTTTTTTTATGTGAGTATGAAGTCAGGATCAATGAGGTGGGACACAAACAAGATGACAAATGTCTCCGGTCTTTATTTGTTTGTGTGGGGAGGGTACGGGGGGGAAGGTTGGAAAGTTGGTGGTTTTTTGATTAAGAAAGCACAGTTTTTAGTTTTTTGTCAGGTTTTGGTGTGTGTGTGTGTGTGTGTGTGTGTGTGTGTGTGTGTGTGTGTGTGTGTGTGTGTGTGTGTGTGTGTGTGTGTGTGTGTGTGTGTGTGTGTGTGTGTGTGTGTGTGTGTGTGTGTGTGTGTGTGTGTGTTTATTTTATTTAGGATTTTTGTGATTGTGATTCTTGGCTGAAAATTGTCCAATAGATGGACCTTTGAAACCTGTGGCCTTTTTCTCTTCTCTAAACTGGTATTTAACTGGTATTTCTCCCACTCTATAGGACGGCACGTTATTTGACGGGCGGCCCATAGAGTCTCTGTCCCTGATTGATGCTGTGATGCCGGACGTTGTTCAGACGAGGCAGCAGGCCTACCGGGACAAAATGGCCCAACAACAGGCTGCTGCTTCAGCACCAACATCGACCACGGGGGGGAGCATCGCCGGCAATGCCAAGAACGGAGAGAATACTGCCAACGGGGAGGAGAACGGAGCCCATGCCTTAGCTAGTGAGTAATACGTTCACGCATAGAAAAAGCCGTGCTATGATGGTTTGCTGGCTGTTAGTGAACACTGTGCGGGTACTTCACTCAAACTGATACTGGTCAAGAATGGCCAAGACCTTACAGAAGGTTGTTGACAATGTATTTTCTAGACATTCCTGGTTTGCTAACTTCCTGCTTCGCTGTGTGTCACCCATCCAACTCTGTTCTTAGACAACCACGCAGACCTGATGGAGGTAGACGGAGATGTGGAGATCCCTCAGAACAAGGCCATGGTCTTGCGGGGCCACGAGTCCGAGGTCTTCATCTGTGCCTGGAACCCAGTCAGCGATCTGCTGGCATCAGGGTAGGTCCCCTTCCCTCTGCTAGGTTAGGATATTTATTCCAGGTCAGAGGTCCGGAACGATTGGCCATAACAAGTTAACATTTAATCAATTAACTATTAACTTTTAACTTTTAAGCACCAAAAAGTCAAAAGTTCTGTTTTCCAGCTCAGCATTTGGACTAATTTGGGTATTGTTACATGGAATTCGGAACCAGTTTCTTTTGATGTTTATTTTCCCGCATTTTTAGTTGTTTGTTAATTTCAGAGTTTTTAAAGCTTTTTTCTCTGTTTTTTTTCACCCTTTTTGGCTTTTTTTGTCTAATTTTTGGACGTTTCGTTAGTTTTTTGTAGATTCAATATAACTAACTTATTGATTCATAGAAAATGTCCCTGAAAATAGAAAATGTAACACTTCATCAATGTATTTTACTGTTAACATGAGGTGTATGGTCTGGATTGACCATAATTTGATTGCAGGTTGGTGCGGACTTTGAGAAATACTGCTCTACATGCATCAAATGAAATTTGCTTTTGTGCTTTTGTTAGACAGCGCGAGTAGAAAGATGAAAGTTAACAAGGTAGAGAGATGAACAGAAGGTCCCCAGCCTGACTCAAAAGCGATATGGTTCATCCCCTTAAAGTGTTGGTATACTCGAGCGTGACACGGGCCGCCGTAGAAGATGCGCTCATTACAAGCATGCACAGAGACGTTCATGCTTAACACGTTGTTCATTGCAGTATTATCCCAAACACTAGAGGGCGTTCAGGCAAAATAATCTGTGAATAAGCAAGGTGTAGTAGAGAAGAAGAGAGTGTAAATAAAGGCAAGCAGGTTGCCTGGCAACAGAAGTAAACAAATATGTTAAACACTGACGTACTGCGAAATATTACATTTATCTTCTCTATTCATTAACATGACTGTTGTTTACCTCCATGTCTAAACTACTGTCTGCCTGTAACACTGTTAAGAACACCGTTTCCATGAAGCCGTTTTGTAGCTTTGACAAAACAGTGTCATGTTTTTCCACACTCTCTTTTTCCCAGTATGGTGTGAGGGAAATGAAGGCTGTGGTAAAGTTAACACCGCAGACATAAATTAAGCTCAACCCTAAGCCACGGGGTGGCCCGTTATCTCTTGTGCAAACTACAGCTCATTACCCAAAGATCATTTTCCAGTGATGTCTTTCAGTGAGATTGTATTGTGATATTATGATCTCATCGTGTTTTACTTATTCCAGTGGTCTAAATCACTGTCAAGCAAATTGAAATACTAGAACTGCAAGCAGTTATGATGGGGTCCAAGCGTAAAGTCGAACCCAAAAGCGGCGGCTACGAAGAAATGTGAGGAAATATTGCAACACCTTAGGTCTGTAGTAAATAGTACCAGGCCTTTTTGACAAATCAGTACACATGATTTGGGCGTGGCCTCTGGAGGGGCCCCAGATCGTTCCCTCCAAGTTATGTAAAAATTGCACGAGTCTTTCATGAGATAAAGAATTTTCATATTTGTAGCTCCGCCTGATGGCCAGTGTTTGCTAAATTTGGTCCTTAGCCCCAAATTGGCATGGCAAACATTGATAGCATTTAGTTTGGAGATGCTAAAGTTGTTCTTTGGTCCGAGTTTTGTTTGTGGTTTGCAAGCAACAGAGCAACATTCTTGTGGTAGTTTTTTGTCATGGCGATCTAAAGATGCTATATGCCAACTTTCAGCTAGATCGAGTGAAAACCCAAGAAGAAGTTAGAAAAAGTAGATTTAGCACAATTTGTGATTTTTGCGAAAAAACAATTCTGCGTTGAAATCAGCTTTACAGGAACACGTGGTTGTAGGGTTTTTAAATGTGCCATGTGTACGGTGGGAGTAATGAAGCAGAATACCTCACTGCTGCAACTTATTGATTTTTTTTTTTTTTAATTGATGTTTAAATGCAACAGACTTCAAAATGAGCAACAGAAAAAGAATATATGTGTATATACAGTAAGTGTGTGTTTGGATGTATATATGTATTTATTTATGTATGTATGAGATAAGAAAAACCTTTATTTGTCCCACAGTGGGGAAATTGCAATATACGTATGTATGTATGTATGTATGTATGTATGTATGTATGTATGTATGTATAAAAAATACATACACAGAAATCTCACACCCAAACAACAACTGATGCTACAATTTACACACATTAAATTGGAAGAATGATAGAAAAATATATTAACTATGATCAAACTAGGACTGTACAGGAAATATGAAGCAAAGTCTTGGGAGAAAGGAATGCAACAGTCTCCAAGGTCTTGAATTGTGATCAAGGTCATAACTCCGTTGCTCCAGAGGGAGAATATTTGATATCTGTGATAACCACATGCCGACTGCAGGGAGCTGCGGAGTGGGCCACTTCAGCAAGATACATTTTTTATAGCCAGAAATAAAAGAATTATTAACTAAAAACGTTTTTGAGAAAATCCAGTTAGAAATTGTCCGACAAACAATGTTAAAGCGGGAACACGTCTATGGAAACGTGCTTTATGTTAAAATGTCTCTGTCTGTTTTAGGTCTGGGGATTCGACAGCTCGCATCTGGAACCTGAGTGAAAACAGTACAAGCAGCTCGACGCAGCTTGTCCTGAGACACTGCATACGAGAGGGGGGGCAGGACGTCCCCAGCAACAAAGACGTCACTTCGCTAGACTGGAATGTAAGCCCGCTAACACGCGCACACACACACCCGTCATGCAACATTAGAGTCTTCCTGCATGGGTGTATTCATTAAAAATATGGCAACAGATCGGAGTTGTAGGAATGGAAGAAATATTTGTCATGTCGGTCAATAACTCTTTTTTTGATTAGCTTTTATCAACATTTTGTTTTTTTAATCTTTAAAAAAATACTTTGACTTAGTTTGCTAATGCTTGTTTTTATAAAATGTAAACACACTTAACAAACTTTACATGCATAGGAAGCAAACATCAACAAAACAGGCTCTTAGTGGACTGCATGTACAGTCCTGTATACACAAGAAAGGCAAATTGAAACATAGCTGTTGATGATGTCTGACAGTTGAAGATCATCAGAGAGTGGGATTTTCCTTTAGTTCCGCCAGTGGATTGGAAACCTGAGCCAAGGGCAGAGCAAAAGAAAAAAAGTCCTGGAAAGTGTCCCTGCTAATGAGAAACACAGGCCTCTCTTCTAATCCCAGCTGAATCACAGCACACGCTCATTCAGCCTGGAACTTGTGCAACTGCAACAGACCACGTTAAGGCCTTGCCATGCTTGTCTATCCGGCTCTATAAGCCACTCTTACAACTCTCTCTCTCTCGCTCGCTCTCTCTCTCTCTCTCGTGTAGAGCGAGGGCACGCTGCTAGCAACAGGCTCCTATGACGGCTTTGCCAGAATATGGACTAAGGACGGTGAGATGACTTTGCATTTATTAAACACATACATGTATTATTGATCCCAGGAAACCCTGCAACTTTATATCAAGAGTTCAAAAAACAAGATACAAGTTTATTGATGTACATATATTTATATATAAGAAAGTATAAGAGGATGAATACAAGTGTTGCTGTGGAAACTCTAATAATGAATGTGGTGATTTGGTTTGCTTATCTTGCACTACAGTCTGTGTCACATGGTTTAGTTCCCCCTTGACCAATGCTGCCACCTAGAGGCAGAATTACAGATTTACAGATTTTTTCTTCTTCTTCCCTTTCTGTGTGTTTTGCTCCACAGGGAACCTGGCCAGTACACTTGGCCAACACAAAGGTCCCATCTTTGCCCTTAAGTGGAATAAAAAAGGCAATTTTATCCTCAGTGCAGGAGTAGACAAGGTAAACCAGGACCTGTTTTAATAAGTGGCTCAAACAAATGTACCGTGTAGCCGTTGTTAGCTCTAACTGTACATGTACATGTGTCCTGCCAGACAACAATCATATGGGATGCCCATACAGGAGAAGCCAAACAACAGTTTCCCTTCCATTCAGGTACAAAAAGAATCTCTTCTTGTTTATTAGTATTTTCCCGCTTAGCTTTTAATCTCGCTGACGTCATCCTTTCCATCTCCTACAGCTCCAGCACTAGACGTGGACTGGCAGAGCAACAATACATTTGCCTCCTGTAGTACAGACATGTGCATCCACGTCTGTAAACTGGGACAGGACCGACCCATTAAAACATTCCAGGGACACACGGTAAGCGGTTTGTTTGTATTCACACATCCGTGTCTTCTACTGTGTTCGGAGTGCCCAAAAGAGATTTAAACGTCTGCTGTCACTGTTTTTATGAATATTTGGTCTTAACTGGTTTGGATGATGGTATTTGTTAGCATTTAATTGGACCTAGGATTGACGTAATCCCCTTTCTTTGCATTTAGTATTTAGTAAAGAGCTGTATGATATATAGTTTTTTAAATTTATTGTCATTACAATGAATTATGTCATCAACTGCCGCTATATACATGGCATGAAAGGCTGCGATTGCGGCAGACACCTAGACATATTGCGACAGACACTCCGATTTTTTTTGTTAGTTGAAAGAAAACATCAGTAGACACTGCCCTTTAAAACATAACTGTCATTCTTTTTAAGTCGTTCTTGATATATTCAACGTAGGCCTGACTCCCAGCGATTAGGAGCGCTTTAAATCCTATTTTATACAGTCTATGTTTACAACTCACGGAAGAAAGAAGTAGCGTTAGTGATGCAGTTGGCTAGTAAAATTAAATGAGAATTAGTTGATCGTTATTTAAAAATTAAATCGCAAACGGGTGAATCAATAACGATTTATCGGGCAGGCCTATTTCTATGTGTTCGATATAAATGTTATCAATGATTTCCTTTTGTTTTAAAGTCAACCAGCAATTTGTTGAGCACAAAACTGTGTATATTGAAATATCAGTTTATTTATTGCAAGTAATATCGTACGCCATATTTACACTCAACATGCTGTATATCACCAACCCAATCTCTTCTCTCCCTCCAGAATGAAGTAAATGCAATCAAGTGGGATCCCACAGGGAACCTGCTAGCCTCCTGCTCGGACGACATGACACTGAAGGTGAGAGCTAAACCTGGTAGTAGTGGACATCATGTCTTCTTAAATTATCACTATCACTGCCACCTATTATAATTATAATAATAATGTAATAATGCAAAAACCCAGGCTATGGCGTAAAGAACTAATTATTACCTGTATCCCCCCCCTTTGTATTTTTGTTGCTTTGAACGTGTTTTGTGTCAACAACTAACAATTAAAATAATAATAACAAATAAATTGTCTGACCAAAGATCTGTTATATACAATTACCAGTCTTACGCCTTAAAGTGCTGATATTATGCTCATTTTCAGGTTCATAATTGCATTTAAAGTTTGCACCAGTATAGGTTTAACTTTCAAAAAACAGCTCCTCTTTTCACCCTGTGTGTTGAGCTCACTGATTTAGCTACAGAGTGAGGCGTCACACTTCTGTTCTATCTTTGTCGGGAGTCGCACATGGGCAGTGGTTAGGGAAGGACTACTAGCCGTCGACTCCGTTTCGACACATGGTGGTTTAAGAAAGTCGTTGATCTGTGCTTTTGTGTTTTGTTCAGATCTGGAGTATGAAGCAGGACTCGTGTGTCCATGACCTGCAGGCCCACAGTAAAGAAATCTACACCATCAAATGGAGTCCCACCGGCCCTGGAACCAACAACCCCAGCGCCAACCTCATGCTAGCCAGGTGAGTGCCGTGTGGGTTACAGACCATAGCGCTGGAACAGTTTTCTAATTAGCTAGCCGAGAATGAAAAAAGTTCCCTTCGTCCTTTCAGCTTGCTGTACACGCTACAACAAAACTCTCTCACGCTGTTTGTCCCCGGCTCTTCCACAGTGCATCGTTCGACTCCACGGTTCGTCTGTGGGACGTGGAGAGAGGCATCTGTATCCATACGCTGACCAAACACCAGGAGCCGGTCTACAGCGTGGCCTTTAGCCCAGACGGGCGACATCTGGCCAGTGGCTCCTTTGACAAATGCGTGCACATCTGGAATACACAGGTAGAAAATGAATAGGAGGGACTGTGTGTTTGTAACATGCACAGTTTAAAACAGTGTCAGTTCCATTTAAATGATAGCCAAGGAGATGGAAATCTTTCTGGTCAATCGGCAGCTAGTCTATATCTGATGTGGGGGTTGAGATCAGGAAATGATGATGGAGAATTCAAAGATGACGAGTCCAAAGATTTCAGATCATTTGCAGCTTTATTCAAACAGTTAACAACCTTTCATGACCCAGTGAATACACAGGGATGTCTATGAATAAGTGATTAATGACCATCGGAATAACTTTGTTTCTTGTAGTCTTCTTGTCCTGCACCGGTCAGTTGATCTATTTCCGCGAGACAGGATTACCTTTGAAACGACTTATTTGTGAGACACGTCTCCTAGTTTGACACTTTCTGATCTATTCCTGCAACCTGGTGTCCCCGTCATGCTGACTGTGCTCCGAAAGCTCCCTGTGAATGGTTAAATACATTTGAACAGTTACATGCGTGATTATCAATATCCACAATGGTAAGTTTCCGGGATTGTTCCAGTGCCGCCGAATATAGCGCCGGGTTGTCCCACATCTCAACCGGATGTTCGTTACCTTGTGCTTTCTTTGTACTGTAATTCTAAACTGGTGGATTTCTGAAGACTATGGTCATCTGTCCCATCTGAGTTTTTGTTGCACAACTAAAATTATTTTATCCAGACCGTTTGGTTGCGTTATTGATCATAACACAGCAAAAAGGATTCAAAATAAATTTCCATGAAATAACAACGTTTTTATCCGTAAAACAGCCTAAAGCCTTCCTATTTTCTGCCCCTTTACTCTGTCCTCCTGTCTGTCCTGCTGCAGACGGGTGCTTTGGTCCACAGTTACAGAGGGACGGGGGGAATCTTTGAGGTTTGCTGGAATGCAGCGGGGGACAAAGTGGGAGCCAGCGCATCAGACGGATCTGTAAGTACACACCGCTCTGACTTCTATTGTCTTTATAGACCTACTCTATCTGTAAATAACTCTTGTTGTGATTTGACACCATAACTAAAATGAAAATTGAAATGAAATTGACTGTTTGGATGGGTGTTTCCAGCATCTGTTGGTGACAGTTCAGTTCAGTCCAGTCCTACAGATTGATCTCTGTCCTCCTCTTGTCCCAGGTGTGTGTACTAGACCTTCGGAAATAGTGCTGCCGTTTGTTGGAAGCCATGGACCGACCATGAATGTGTACATAGCCAAATGACTGTCCCAGCCTGCCCTGCGTACTGCTCACGCTTACGACTATTGGCCCCGCCGACCGACAAACAGGAAGCAGGAAACAGGAACAGGAAGCAAGCACGCACCCTCCCGACACAGCAGGTCCAGACACAGGGATGAACAGAAGGACAGACAGACAGAAGGGTGGATCGACGGGCGGATGGAAACGCCCCTCTCTATATGGGGAGACTCTTACAGAGATGCCGAAGGGACGCAGTGGAAAAAAAGTAAAAACTTGACAAAAAAAACTAAAACAAAGTTACAGATCCGTATATGTACCAAAATTTGGAAGCTATTTAGCTTTTTTGATCTTTAAACCATGCTCATTGTCATCAAAATGAAAAACAACGAAAAAAAGTTTACTAGTTGGATCTCATTGTGCAGACATATCAACTCCTCCACCATAAAATAGGATGGCACTTAGTTTTTTTTAAATTTCCAATCTCTTGTTTCAATGTTTTTATATTTTTTATCTTTGGGAGAGGGGACGGGCTGGTCAGGTCAAGAGTTTTAATGATTGGATAATGCCGGCACACACACACACACACAGACACACCAAGACGTTCACACCAAACGGTGTCCTTGCCAGGACTGTAAACCAGTGTGGCCAATCTAAAGGCTGCTATGGCTCGGTAGTGGCTCTTCACACGGTTAACCTCTACGTGCAGTAGTTCATGTGTTGTCTTCTCTCCAGAGGACAAACTCTGAATTTCCTCGTGTACATCCGATGGGACGCAGCACAGATGTCCATCTAGATGCTTTAAAAACAGCTCCTCTGTGCACTATTTGATCTAGATGGTTTTACCCACAGTTCACCTCTCTGGACCCGGCGGTCACGGCAGTTTCCTGTGTGATGAAACAAAAAAATAAAAGCTTCTATTGGCAAGAAGCTGACCTCCACTTGTCTGAATGTTTAAGGCTGTTGTGAGTTCCAGTAATGCAACAGTAAGTCCGGTCCCAGCTCACATTACACCCTGTCCTCAGCCAGGAGGATTCCAGCTGTTCTCTTTTTTCCCTAAACAAAACCGCTAGAAAAACCTTTTTTTTCGAACCCTTTACCAGCATTTAATCCGCATCTGTAAGACTCCATTTCTGAATGATTCACCTTCTAAGGCCTCCGATCACTAAACACATGATGCCCTGAAGTGTGTTGGTGAAAAAGTGAAAGTGTTGTCTCACTTTTTAGCTTTTTCAGATTCTCAAGCGTTAGATGCTCTGGAGGCAGAAATAAGCTCAGCAGCTAAAAACACAGAGGGTAGAGCCGAAGGGAAAGCCACGGAGTAGAAGAGGCCGACGCTTCTCCGGACTCTAGAGCTCAGCTCTGTTGCTGCATTTGCACAAGGACGGTCAGTTTGCAATCAGCTTGACACTTTCTTTTTTTCTCTCCTGACTCCGATTCACAGCCGACATTAACGGTTTCGCTCATTACAATGACGTAATAGTCTGAACATGTCGGCGTGAACGCAGCAATAAAAGGGAAGTCGAGCAACGTCTGGAATCACTTCCTCATTCCCTAGACTGCAGGAGAAAGTCAAATGAAGATTTTCCAGTGCTTTAATGTTGCATCATCAGCAACAGGTGTAGCGTCCCGCATATGTAATGTGAACGTATCTAATACGACTTATTGTGGGATTAAAACCTTTTTTTCCATAGAGCGTTCTGATATCCAGATAAAGTGTTGGTGAGTCCTTTGGCCGGGTCGATAAGCTTCGTCTCGATTTGATTCTTTCGCGAGACATGGGTGCCAATTTGATTTGTATTGCAATTTTTTATTTATTTATTGCGATTCTAATAATTCCTGACATTTATATGATGAAGCCTTATGACGCCAGACGCTCACCACACATCATTCTAGTATTGTCCTTCCTTCTTTAACAAAACAAAAGTATAATAATACACTGTTAGAGACAAAATATGATTAGACATTTTCGAAAAAAACAGCTAATTGTTTTCTAAGAAGAAGGCACATGGCGTGTCAGTCAGTCTGAGGTTTTCTTTAGTAAAGAATCACGTGGATTTTCAGGACGTTGTGAGTGGCTCTGTGTTCCTCGGCTCTGCCCTGTTGAAGGTTTTGGTCAAACATAAACGTCATTATTCCAGACGAGCGCTGCCTCCAAGACTTGTGACAGGTAAATTGGCTGATATTTGGTCTTCACCGTTTCAATAGCATAACCGCCCGCCGATCCCTGGCTCTAGTGGGACTTTGGGCTGCCTTTCCACAGGAAGAGAATCCTGGATGTTTTCCTCCTCAGACACACGTCACTAACTAAATACTGCAGCCTATCGTGTTAGTTTTTCCTCTTGTTGAATCTTACTCGCGGATCCCCGGCACACAGTTGCCATTCCCAATCAAGCTCAAAAAGCAGATTCAACATTAAAGCAATATCTGGACATTTTTTAAATTTTTTGTCTGTTTTTATTACCAGCTACTTGTCATATCGTGGCGCAATAACTACACTGCATTTAGAGGACATGAACAGATCAGATCTAAGGCATCCAAAGTTCAATGTAAAGTCTTCATCTCCAACACGACAGTCTAAGTGAATTAAAAACAGAAAATGTCAAGCTGTACATTTAATGGGATTTTAATAAATCCGTTCTCTCACCGCCAAACGTCTGCTCCCATTCGACTCCAAGGTTCCTTACTGACATTTTCTACTCTTTTGAAGACAAATTTAAAGTTACATTTTTGTAATTTCCTTCTAGATTTGAAAAATAAATGTGAATTGATTTATTGGCAGCGTTAATTTACATGTTCTATACATTTGAAAATCTTTAGTTTTTGTTACTTTGATGCTATTGCAAACAGGAAAGGTTGACCGTGTAATGAGAATAAGAATCGCTGAGCTCAGCTGTCATTCTGAAGGCACCTTGTTTGGGGAAGAGTTGTCCCGGGTGAAAATTACCACTAAATTTGTCTGTTTTAATAAAGAAAAGTTTTTAGTTTTTTCTTTTTGCTTGAATCTTTTTGGGAAGCTTTGTCCAAGGGAATGACTTCCACAGAAGAAAATTAAAAAAAGGAAAAAAAGTTACACTTTAAATTGAATAAAAATGTAATTTTTCAATCAAGCCACGACTCAAGGGAATTCTTCTTGTTCCCCCCCCGTTTTTATCGCTGTAGTTCAGAGTCATGGAGAAAGTTGCTCTGGAAGCAGATCCAATCCCATTGGTTGCATACGGAGTTATATTTGTGTCTAAATTGTCGTGCACCATGGGACATTTTGAGCGCAGACAAATATTGTTTTGCACGTCTATTAATCCCCCCCCACCACAAAAAATGTATCTTTGCTCAGTAAATATGTTTGTGGTTGATCCACATAATTCAAATTCCCTGCTCTGCGCTCTGCCGTCTCTGCTCTAGCGTAGTAGAACCACTGGTCACTAGGTAGGGAAGGAAGCACTCTATTAAAATATAATTGCGCAAAATATCTTTATCTGTGCTAAAAAATTTCATCATGAATTGTTGAAGCTTTTTCCATATATTTTAATAGGATTTGCATCTAAAGATTCAGGTTTGGGAAAGCTTTAGTTTGGCTTCCCTCCGAGTAGTAATTAAACTAAAAACATTACATCTGCCTCCAGAGCTTTGTCCAACCACACATAAACTTTATTTTCTTCTGTATTCCCTTGTAATAAATTGGACATTTCTACTAATGAACTTTGAGATTTCATGTGTTCCTATTCAGAGTCCTGTGATAATATTGAATTGTTTTCTTTTCTCTCACCCCTGTATTTAAAGCACTTGAGCCAACAGTTGCATAAACATGGCCAAAGTCACTGAGTCGGCCTTCGTCTGTGCCGCCACAAGAGCATCATGTCAGCCCAGCAGCAGCTCTCCCATGGGGCTCTCAAAGCATTTCTGTTTCTTTATTTCACATCGATCTGTTATCATTTAAGTCCTGATCAGTGAAACAAAAGTCCAGAATAAAATATATTTTGATAAGAGTTTTGTGTTTTCATTTGTGTGTGTGGGAATGCTTTGTAGTGCTGAGGACAACAAAGGACAGTCGGTGGCAATCATGAATTTGTGTTTTATTCATGTCAAAACACAAAAAAAGAATGGCTTTAAAGGGTAACTACCGTTTTTCATTCCTGGACCCTATTTTCTATGCTTTTGTGTCTAAATGACTTTGACATCGATCCAGTATCACGCAAGAGAAGCTACAATGGAAGTTAATGGGACAATTGTCCAGTTTGCATTTGCCTTAACAAAAGTGTTTGTTTTGCCACTGACAGGCTCTGATTATTACTCTGTGTCTGACAACATTATGCCAAGGCACCCTTTACTTTAAAACCTCTTCTAGACCTTTGTGTTTAACCAGAAACCGCTCTGAAGTCACTTGCACTGGACCCACCAAACTCCATATAAAAAAGCAATCCTTTTAGAGCCAACAAATTTTCACATGTAAATCAGTAAACTGTGTATTTCAACCAACACTAGAATTGTGATGGTTAGAAAAGTGGAAAGACGACCTAAAAACGGCTTTCCACAGTTTTATATTTCTGTCGAAATTGAATATTTTGAATTTGAATTGAGTATTTTACAATGCTAAAATCACTTTATTTACATTGGTGGGTTTAGCGAACGGAATTTCGCAGATGTTTTTAAAGCTACATTGTTTAATTTCTCCCATCTAGCAGTGAAACTGTATTTGACAACCAACTGAATATTACCTTCTACCCCCTCCCACTAGAGCGTGTTTTAACTCTTATGGTGGCCGAATGCGAAATTAGCGTCTGTGAGAGTTCCTTCCAGTGTAATAGTTTTGTTATTTTGGTAACATTTCATTGCGAAAATCTGCTTATAAGTTCCCAAACAAATGCAACCTAATGTTAGTAGTGCTATTGTTATTCTGTATATTGTATGAGATTAATAGTGTTAGGCAATGTTTACAGGAGTGAAGCAACAGAAGTTTGTATGTTTAATATATTTCTCTGAGCAGTATGAACAATATCAATGAAACCGAAATTAGCTCTTAATATAGCCACTGTTTACACACAACAGTTCTAGCTGTAGCTGGTCTGTGTTACAAATGCTGACGTAAGTTGTTTGCCAGGGAAATCCCGACACATATGATTGATTACATTCATGTTCAAGGTTGACAATCCTTTTTCCTCATTGACAAGAAGAAAAGGCATCCTAGACATCGTTCTAGCGTTAAGTACAACCATGCCATGTTAGCCAAGCAACTATACAATTAGCAGAATTAGCTTTAGAGAAGAAAGCAGGCAACTTGTAAGTGTAAAAGCGTGAAACGCGGGGGTATGTCCCTCTTTGGCTAACGTATTTTAAAAGATGGAGGCCTAACCTGGCAGAATGCATACGAGCGAGTTGCTATGCGATCTGAACGATTTTAAATGGCAGGTTGTACGCGTTTGAGAATACTTGGATTAACTGGTGGAAGTAATTACACATGAATGAGCACATATTTGTGAAAGAACAAAGTTGTTTTGTTGCTAAGAATCAACTCAAAAAGTTACATAATGGAGATTTAAGAATATGACTCTTTATCAGAAAGGTCGACCTCCTCAGAAATCCTTTCCATAGGGTCGTCAGACCCTTAGAATATTAATCTGAGCCGGTCAGTGGCGAAACCAGCACCTGTGTGAAGGTAAAAAGCTGAAGCGTTGCCCTATTAATTTACGTTGTGGCTTGTTTTGCCACTGCTGCAATCTCGCTTACTACTGGACCAATGTCAAAGATTGTTGTTCCCATCAGTCACTTGTTTCTCCTAAAGGAAACCTCACCGTAGCTTCCCACTGGCCCCACTGTAGAGTTGGTGAACTGCAAACATTGGAATCCACAGCTCAATTGTGTCTCTTTATGTACAGGACTTGATCCTACAGAGCCCCTAAGGGGACGTTACACGACACTTCCTGGTGAGTGAAAGTATCTTGTGCTTTCAAGAAACCAATCTAAGCCCAGCAAAATGACGCTAACAAAGTACTGCTAACGTTAAGTGGCTAAAGTTAATATTTTACATTCACAGCATGCAATCTGAACAGTTGCCGTATCATCTTTTAGTTTGTTGATGACACTCTCAGGTACATTTTATGAAGATGAATCCCTCCTCTGCAGCCGTTCTGACTGACTCAGACTGGTTTCAGGTTGGGGTGTGTCCCTTTAGGGGGTCCGTATGATCCTACTGCGGATAAAAAACAAACAAACTTGAGCCTGGATTAAATGTTGGGGGCATAGCATTGAACAAAATACACTATAGTTCACTGGAGCGGGGGTTCCCAACACCTGGGCTGCGGACCCGTACTGGGCCTCGGAACCTTTACCAATGGGCCATTATGAAACAATCTCCATTTGCATTAAATAACAAAAGAAGTATGTAACTTTAGAGGACATGCCATTTCCTAACTTGATATCAAGGTGTGTTTGTGTGTGGGGAGGATACATAGAGAGACATGCCTGATGTGTGAGCATGCATGTGAACAGACTAATGGGAACCCTCCCAGTCTAAAGCCGCGTTCCGACCAGGTAGTTACAGGAACGTAGCTATAGGAACAGTCCACTCAACTAATACTCTCCCACAAAACTGGTTTTCCATTTGCATTCACACTGGCCAAGTATCCATAGAAACTGGTAGGAGGGGTACGGGAGTGACGCAAGCACAGCAACAGTTTTCATACTGTTAAAATCAGAAAACAAATACACAAAAAAAGTATGAACTAAATACTAACGGTAATGCATATAGCCTATGTCATGATTTATACAAGTCCCCCGAAGAGGAACGGGTATCTCTCTCTCCCCCGCCTCTGCCTGCTGTGCTGTGGCCATGTGTGTGTGTTTGTTCAAATCTCACATGTTCCAGGAAGGTCCAATGTATTAAGTGAAAGGGATGAATGAGCCAAAATCATAACCTCTTCTGTTTCTTTTGAAAGAGTGCCTGTTCAACCGCGGTTAGAGGAACTTAATTATCCCCAAATTGGTCCGGTCGGAAAACGAGAAAAAAAAGGGTTCTAGGAGTGTTACGTCGTAGGAACTGCAAAACTCCCTCCGGTCGGAAAGCGGCTTAACTTTATGTTTTAGGGTAATAATGCGGAGTGGTGGCTCATCTGCAGTACTTATGCTTTAGCTTTTTGGTGAAAAAGAATGAAAGAAGATGAAGGTGTGAGTCCTTCATCTTCTTAAGGAAAGAGACAGTTGTTAAGTTGACTAATTTTATGATAATAGAGCATAATGTAATATACATTTTCATTTAAATAAATTATTTTACCCTGATTTAGAGTGTTGTATAGTCTCTCCCGCAGTCATCCCACTTTTTTCTCAACTGCCCATAGCATGTGCATAGCAGTTGTCTGCCTTAGCAAGCACAGCCCGTCCAGTGGCGTGTTTGAATGTGGTTGACCAATCACAACAGAGTGGGCCAGCTGACCAATCAGAGCAGACCGGAACTTTTCCCGAAGGCGGGCCAAGAGCTCAGACAGAATGTTTCAGGTGGAGACAATGCAGCAATTTGAGAAACATAGTATGTTTTTAAACATCAAAGTAGGAATGGGCAACATATCAATGTATCAATATTGCGATACGAGACTAGATATCGTCCTAGATTCTTGATATAAGGTAATATGGTAATTTTGTAACTATTGTCTTTACCTGGTTTTACAGACTGCATTACAGTAAAGTGTTGTCATTTTCTGAACTTACCAGACTGTTCTAGCTGTTCTATTATTTACCTTTACCCACTGAGTCATTAAATCATTTCTGGAGAATATTTACCAAAAACCTCATTGTGTAAATAACATGTTGTTAAAGCACCGATAGTCAACCATACAATATAATATTGATAAGGTATTTGGTCAAGAATATAGATTTTCTTTATATCGCCCAGCCCTAAATCAAAGCATGTAAACATCTTTGAAGAGACCCCAAGAGTACACATATGATAGTGAAAAGGAGTATAATAGGGCCTCTTTCAACTACAGATTATTGATTAGTATTTCATTTAAAGTTGATTTATAAAACCAGGGACCAGATGCATTATACTCTACTGTGCTGTAAATCCAAGACTAAAACTGCATTTCCTCTGATTTGTAAAGCAGGAATCAACCACAGTTGCAGAGACCAATTAAAGACGGAGCCCTGTTTGATGTGTTGCCATGGGACAGTGGAGGGCAAAAATGGCCCCCAAGACCACCATCAAAACTATGGAAGAGGATTAGGGCCGCATGTTGAAAAATGTATTGGAGTTCTGAGTTTAATCTCAAAATTCTGACAATAAAGTCAGAACTCAATTTCTTTTTTCACTAGTCTTAATCTTCTTCCTTGAAAAACAAATAAACCTGTTTTTGTCAAAATGATTGGATTGTATCAGGAGCGTGATAAGTGGGAATACAATATAAAAGCACTTGCGAAGCTTCTGATATTTGTTTTGGCAATTTTCGACTCCTCCTTGCCTGTCTCCGATGTGGCTGCTTGAGGATCAGAGCAGGACGGAGCCGTTGGCTGCTGTCCCAGTCCCAGTCCCGGTCCCGGTGTGGTTGTGGTTGTGTGGCTCCGGACTATGGCTGTAGAAAGGCAGCAAATGAGTCACGTCTGCCAGGGTCTGCAGGACATCGTAGGTTACTGCAAACAGGAAGTAGGTGGGAAGCAGCCAACTGAGGCTGAAGACACAGTCCCCTACTGGCAGAGGGACTGCAAGGTGTCTGAAAGGACAAGAGAGACAGAAACAGTTTAACAATGACCAGATTTCAAAGAGCTGAATGTCAATTCAAACCCTTCTCCTGGTCTCCCAATGTACACAAACATGCCACAACCTGAGAGAAGACTTGATTGATATTGCTTTATAACCTTTTTTTTTATTTTTTTATATTTACTATACAAATAGTGAAATGATATAAAGCCATTCTAATATTGTGTTAAAGTACATATACCTGTTTATTGTGTTTTGTCTGATGCTTTGGCAACATTTTTATTGAATACTTCATGTCAATAAAGCACCTTGTATTGAACTGAACTGAGAACACAGACTCAGAAAGAATCTGAGCAGCTCCAGGCTGAGTGGACACAGTCCGGTTGCCACAGAAACACCTGGCTGGCTGGAGAAGACAGGCTGTCTCCGCTCTGTCCACAGAGACAGGTGGAGACAGAGAAACACTTCCTGCATCAATGTAGCACATATACTGACATCAGAACTCAGTTATTTATGAAAATGAAATGTATGGATGTACTGTTGTTGCCCTCTCCGGGGAACCATCACCTTATCGTGGTGGAGAGGTTTGTGTGTCCCTATGAACCTGAGGGCTGTGTTGTCTGGAGCTTTGTGCTCCTGGTAGGGTCTCCCATGGCAAAGTGGTCTCAGGTGAGGGGCCAGACAAAGAATGGTTCAAAAACCCCATGAAAGACCGAGGTAGAGAGGGAGTGACCCTGCCCGGAGGAAGCCCGGGGCCCCCGTCTGGAGCCAGGCCCAGACGGCGGGCTCGTCAGCGAGCGCCTGGTGGCCGGGTTTGCCACGGAGCCCGGTCGGGCACAGCCCGAAAAAGCTACGTGGCACCCCCATCTCCATCGCATGGGCTCACCACCTGTGGGAGGAACCGCTGGGGTCGGGTGCGCAGCCACATGGGTGGCGGCGAAGGTCAGGGGCCTTGACGGACCAGACCCGGGCGGCA
>NC_048415.1:28105403-28136773 GCF_013103735.1 Etheostoma cragini
AAAGGGAAGTTTGGGGTCCCCTGCTGGAGCTGCTGCCCCCGCGACCCGATACCGGATAAGCGGTCGAAGATGGATGGTACTGTTGTTGCGCTTATGTTTTTCTTTTTCTTTTTAAAGGTATATTATTATTAAATAATAATGTATATTTTAGTTTACTGGATGAACTGCAGGTTTGTATTTCTTCTCACATTATTATCCTTGATGCTTTGGCAATATTAGAATTAAATAAGCCAATAAGCCAATAAAGAAATTTGAATTGAAAATTTCAAAGAGACAGAATAGGAGAGAGAGAGGGACAGAAAGAGATAGAAAGGGAAAGAGGGCGAGAGATAGAGATAGACAGGCAGAGAGAGAGAGAGAGAGAGAGAGAGAGAGAGAGAGAGAGAGATGTGACTTCCGTTGAACCTCACTGACCGAGCTGTTCATCCACACATTCAAACTCACAGAACTTTATTTTCAATTATTGTGGCAATCTAGTGACCTACCAAATACCTAAAGTTGACTTTCATAAAATGAAATTTTGTATAAAAATGATCCACAAGACATCTCGAATATTTCCATTCGATGGAGGAAAACTGAATGTTAGGGAGTTTGGATCAAAACAGTGTCAAGAGGAGTTGCAGGAGTCTAGTTTCTCTCAGAAAACTTGAATTACAACATGCTGAAAGGTAATTTTGGATTTTTTGTCCAACAGCACCAGTAACAAATTGCTATTGGCTATGGGCGTTAGCCAATAGTAAAATTAGAAAATAGTGGAAAAAAAATAATTTTGGAATCATAAAGAAGTCTATATTCCGTAAACCCAAGTTAAGCTCAACTCAAACAAATAAAGAAGGACCCCTTGAATGCAGAAAGGTTGCTTCAAATGCAAATCATGCTCAAATGAAGGCTTTCAAATTATATTTATATAATATAGTATATACAATAATTATAGCTGGCCTTAGTGGAAAATGTAATACAGTATATGCAGTTATTATAGCTAGCATAGGTGGAAAATGTAATATAGTATATACAATAATTTTTGCTGGCCTTAGTGGAAAATGTAATATAGTATATACAGTAAAGCTCAAACCAAAGGAACATAACAAAGGACTGCAAAATATGAAGTTAATATCTAATTGTGATTATTTTGACTGATATTGCGATTTGATTCACAATATTGGAGAGAATGATCATTTTTGTATAAATATTCTCATTTTCATTGAAATATACAAATAAAAAATGATTATAGTGGGATTTTTGCGAGAATCTGTCCCAAACAAAGATAGTGACTTTAATCTGGAGGTTAGGATTTGTAGGCTGGGACACCTCTGCAGCATCACAATACTTCACTCAAAATGGTTTGACACATATTTTGCTTTTAACTAAATATTGCATTTTTTCAAAGTCGCCTGACCTCTTCAAAATCCAGCAGCAGTAAAAGCTGTTTAAACACACTGTTTATTAGCACTTCTTCAGGTGACTCCACACGGCAGTAAGCATGATCGGTCCACATGCAGTAAAAGTAAAAGTTACCTTATTTGACAGATATCTATGCATTTACCTGTTATTTCTGATAATTTGATAAAGAAAAATGTATATTAGGCATGAGTACATCAAAACCCCATTTAACAAAACTAGTTAAAAACAGTGACATTAACATTTAAAACCAGGAGAGTCTGTTACAGCCTGACTCTGGAGATGAAACTGAGTTTAGCTCTCATATTTAAGTATATTATCTGCCTGTTTAACGGCTGTTTGGTAAATTATTTTTAAACACATTTAGAGAGGATCTGAATTGCTATTTATTTATTCTCAATGACTATCATTTTGGTGCTGGGGATTTTCCTTAGGGTTTGGCTAAAACCCCTTTGGGGACGACAAAGATTCCTCTATGCAGGAATAAAGCCTGACGTTGAAAAAACAGAGGGACTCACTGGAATCTATCTTCTCTGGACTCTCTCAGCATGATGAAGACAAACAGTCCAACTTCAGTGTTCAGGGAGAACGAAACAACTTTGTCCAACATGACAATAAAACCCTGAAGAGAGAGAAGCAAAAACAACGGTGATTGGCACTTCTTCATCATCAATCTCTTCTCTTCTTTAACCATCACTATTAGTGTGTATGTGTGTGGGTGTGTGTGTGTGTGTGTGTGTGTGTGTGTGTGTGTAATTTACCTTGGGATCACACATTGACACGGTAAAGATGACAAGGAATGCAAGCAGTGACATGAATCCTTGAGCAATGCTGGAAGAAAGACAAGAAAAGAAGAAGAAGAAGAAGAAGAAGAAGAAGAAGAAGAAGCATTGATTCAACTTAAGAGTTTGAGGTAAATCCTGCGTCACAAAACAGAGGAACAAATCTTCCTTAATTTGAAGGTGGAATAATAATGTACTATCGTTTTAATAATGCGACAGGAAGACCAAGTTCAAATTCAGCTTAAAAGGGTTTTTTCAACCAGGAACGAAACAAGCTACAATGTTAGTTAATAAGGAAATTGTGCTCGTAAAGGGCTCGTTTTGCCATTGACAGGCTCAGATTATTACTCTAAGTGTCTGACAGTGTTACAGAAAGGATTTCTTACTAGGGTGACCTTTCCGTTTAAGAGTTGCGTCCTTTTTTAAACATAAAAACATCTGCAAAATTGCGTTGGCTAAACCCGACTCCATGTAATTAAACAGTAAATTTAGCATCATAAAATACACTTCATTCAAAGTCAAAAGAAACTAAACAAAACTATGAAAAGCCGTTTTTGGTTGTCTTTCCACTTTCCAACTATCACAACTCTAGCACTGGTTAAAATAAAAATAAAAAAACTGACCGATTTACGTGTGAAAATATGTTGGCTCTAAACACACTAAAAGTATTGAATTTTTAATGGAATTTGGTGAGTTTAGTGATAGAAATCTCAGAGATGTTTCTGGTTAAACAAAAAGGTCTTAAGAGGCGTTTAAAAAGGCCTATTTGTGTTGGGATACTTTTGTAATGTTGTCAGACACTTAGAATGCTAATAATATGAGATAAAAACATAATGATAACCTTAGCCAAAAAAAAAAAAAAAAAAGAACGTTAGGATTACATTGCAACCCGGTCTGTGGCTGCCGGGGACAGCGTTCACGCTTAATACTGGACCAATTTCTCATCAGTCACTTAAACACAAATACATAGGAAAATGGGGTCTGCCATTTTCACAGGGGACAGATACTGCAGAGGCCACTTTCACAAAGCACTTACTGATGTAATTAGATTTCAAACATATTGTGTGTCTTGGAGACACATGTTTTTACACCATATCAACATCTGGCTTGAATGTGTCTCAAATGTCACCTCAAGTAAGACTCTCAAACCACCTCCTGTGGTGTCATTTTAACATGACACTACATGACATAATAACATTCCGTTTTGAATGTTATTAGTTACCTTTGTGCTTTGTGTACTGTATTCCATTCGGATTTGTCTCTCCCAATGGCCTGCTCTAGGGAATACTGACTCTCGGACATGACTCACTTACACTTAAATTGAATGCAGCATCATCAATGTCATTACTCCAACCTGTGCTTTTACTGCTGATGTCTGCTGTTAAAAAAGCTTGTTTTATACTTTTTATATTATAGTAAAGTAAAACGTAAACTAAAACAAAAAATAGTCTGTTAAAAAAGTTTAATGCTAAAGCTATAGTGCATAGTTTCGGTCTCCCCCTTGAGGAATTCTAAGAAACAACAAAACTGTCAGCGCATCCACATGAAAAAAAGCCTTCCGTGATTGCCCCGACTCCTCGTCCATGCAGTTGCTAGTAGCCAAGGAGGACACACAGGATTAAAGAACACCATGGAATGGAAAGTTGCCGGGCAACCCAACCTTCTGAACACAGCAATAACGAGAAATACAGAGAGAGTTGTGTGGAGCTGAGAGTCTTAATCAGCATTGTAGTACCTCATTTGTCAATGGCTTGAATGTAGCGGCCGTTCATTAATATCAAAAAGTTACGCATTAAACCGAAGATTAAACATATATTTTGTATGTATATGTAGATATATACTTTGAGACATTATAACTGTCCCTAACAAAAACTAAAAATGCTGTAAAAAAACAAAAGTAATATAAACCTTTCTTTAAAAAACTAGCAAAGCACTCTGACGGCTAAAGTAAAAGGTAATTGAAAAGTTAAAACTCAAAAATAATTTAAACTATTATAACCTCGTTGTGGAGGTGAGAGCATAAACTGCTGCTGTGACATGTGAGCACTAACATTGATTCACTCCTCACCCTCTTGCCGAGCAGATGTGCTCTTTATTGGGCAGGTTTCGCTCCCAGGCTTTAGACAGCCACTCCAGTCTGCTGCTCCACACTGAGCTCACCAGACCATCAACTGAAAGAAGCACAACTAGTCAGTCAATACAACACACTTCATGCTTAAAGGAATCGTTCAACATTCTGGCAAATACAAATTCTCGCTTAGAGTTACAGTATATGTTAGAAGATGTAATCAATTAACACATTTAACACACGTTGTTTTCACGGATGCATTTCCTTGTATTCCCAGCATTGAACACTTGTTGGCCTGCCACCAGTTTCTCTTCACTGACAAGCAAAGAAAACAGTCTACACCCTCCTACGACCGCGATGGCTGGAGCTGATTGGACGGCTGGCTGCTCCAGGATTTCAAAGGCAAGGCAAGGCAGCTTTATTTGTATAGCACATTTCAGAAACAGGGCAAATCAAAGTGCTTTAATTAAAACTGATTAGAAGAAAATTTAAAAACAGGTAAAATATGAGAAAAAAAGTTACAATGCAGTATAAGAAATTAAACATTAAAGAGCAGTAAAAAACAGCTAAAATTACAAAAGCAGTTAACAATACGTCTTCAGTATAAGAAACGAACCGTTATTTAAAGAAAGGCAACATCAAAAAGAAAGGTCTTTAGCCTTGATTTAAAAGAACTGAGTTGTGGCGGACCTAGAGTTTTCTGGGAGTATGTTCCGGATGTGTGGAGCATAAAAACTGAACGCAGCTTCCCCCCGTTTAGGTCTGACTCTGGAGACAGATAGCAGACCTGTCCCAGATGACCTGTGAGGTCTGGGTGGTTACTAGTGAAGCAGCAGACCATAAATGTATTTTGGCCCTAAACCGTGTAGTGATTTATAAACCAGCAAATGTATTTTGGAGTCTATTCTTTGAGGCACTGGAACCAAGTGTGAAGACTTCAGATCTTAATCGGTCGGAATACGATAGCTTATTTTCTGAAAATAGTTTTTTGAAAAAAACTTGTTTCTGAAAACATTTAAAGCGAGGACATAGGCTATGCAGTTGCTTAATCTGTCTTCATTTTATACAGATAACGGTCCACCTACAGGATTCTTATCAGTCTACGAGAGGCAGCGAGCCGGCTGAATTCAACTTTATACAAATGAAGAGCGGGTGACTCGCAGCCCTGCTTCTTCAAAATCCCCTTGGTCGCACTTGGTCGGGACTCCTTCCGCCATTTTTTGATGCTCTGGGTATACGTTTAACTGAATGCAATAGAACAATGCATCATATTATATTTAGCGTCACTGCGCTTTGCCATGTAACAACTCCCTAGGGGGTGTGCCCCCCACTTTGGGAACCCCTTGGGCTTTCTTTGTGTTGGCCTTATAAACTGCGGGTAAATTTATGAGGACTATGGTTAACCTTTTCTCAGATCTCTGCAGGGTAAATCCAGACAGCTAGCTAGACTATCTGTCCAATCTGAGTTTTCTATTGCTACTAAAACAACATTTCTACGTACACGTTCCACCGAAACAAGTTTCTTCCCGAGGATTTTGCAGAGGCCCCGTGGCTCGTACTTTACTTGCTTAGCACCGCCCAAGGCAATTGTGATTGGTTTAATCCAATGCCAATAAACCAGAGCATGTTCTTCCTCCCATCCCAGAATGGTGTGTGGAGTTCATCTACAGTGCCGCGGTGGAGTAAGGTCTGGCTATGCGAGACTACTGTGGTTGACACATCAAGTGTACATTAATGCTAACAGAGTGAATGACTAAATCACATTCAAGCAGGAGTAAACTTACTGGTGTGTTTCATGGCAGATCCCATTACCAGGAAGGACACAGTGACGCTGATGGCTATAAACACCTGGATCAGCTCAGCCACCCAGGAGTACGCCTTGTAACGTTCATTAATAATCTACATGGGTTAGTGAGGTGGGTGATGGATGTTGGTGGATGTTAAAAATGAGGACACAAACAAGGCAGAAGAAGGGAACATATTGCAGATATTAAACCTTGTTTTGAAATAAAAAGGCACACTCAGTTTTTCTTGGGGGTGTTATAAGTGAAACATTTTACCCGCTACGCTGTGAACCTATAGGCTACATTTACATTTACGTTTTGGTTTTAAAGCAGAGTTTTGAGCCAAAAGCAATCTCAGTTTCCAAAGCATTTTTAGCTCCAGTTTTTAGCTAATTGCTTTTACACACCCAAACTGCATATCTCATGATCAAGATTCTCGTATACATGACCCAATCAGGTGGCAACAGTGTGGGTGTTGGCCCACACAAAAGGTCTCTGTTTGCGGCCATTGAGACAGCAACACAACCCCGCAGATTCCAAACCAAAACGGGTCAGTTTTGAGAAAGTCTCTAGTTTAAGGGGCTTTGAAATGCCAGAGCAGTTTGAACGTAGCAAAAGATATTCGTTTCTAAACCAAATTGTAGCAATGCAAATGCAGCTTTAGTATGTTGAAATGCATTCTAAAACACAGATGACACCATTTACATGTTAGCTGAGGGACCTGCTTTCATCACTCTCTAATCTAGTCTTCCATTATGCAGGTCATTGTTCTGACCAAAGAGTTTCATTTTTTCACTGATTAGCACCCTCTTTTCAAGTTGTGCTAATCAGTGAAATCCCCAGAATGAAAACCTCCAGAATGCTTCAAGTGTAATTTCATGAAAAGACACAATTAACTTGGGTTCCCTTACTAATAGTTAAAGCTAGAGGTTGCTTTTGTAGTGTATCTGTGTCAGCACCAAGCTCCTGTCTGTGACTCAGGTTGATGAGATTTTTTTTAAAGAATTGACCTAGTGCAGCTTTATTCTCCTGAGTTATATTTCCTTTAAAGAGTTCAAGCCAGGCCAGCTCCATTGTGCCATCTCTGGCTACCGATTAGTTTTTTCAGGCAGGTCCAGCCAGCCACCACAGCTAATTGCTGCATGTTTCAATTAACGGTTGTTAGGTTGGTAGGCACACTGCTTCCTGTGTAATTGGATCCAAACACAGGCTGAACACATGCTGCTTCTCTTGACGTCACCACAAACCATTAACTAGCCCTGCATGTGCTCTAGGAGCCCGTATAGGCCTTTACCCACATACAAACTATACTGGATTGTGGCTGTTTATTAAGTACTCACACACTTTCAGTGTTACAGAGATTCTACGTGCAAAATTCTATATCATTTTATATATGTATAACATAATATGTCTAATATTACATATATACAGCAGATGTGTGTGATTTGATTGTCTTTCTGTTTTTCAGTTAGCCTTAAAGAGGAAGTGGAAAAACTAAACAATGATGCACATCTTTCAGAGTCACTGCAGATTGTGATATAAGAAAGAAAAAAAACTAAGCTGAACTGTTCCGCGAGGCTCCAAAAACACTTTGTTTGCACGAAACAAAATACATCCTCACAGCACCAATTCATTCAAAAGTGAGATACGAAGCTTCATTTAACTCTTTATTTAATTATTTAAAAACAGATCAAAAGAGTTGACAGGAATAATGTAAATTATAGGCACTTCAGTATGTATATCTTCCTTCTCTACCTCACCAAAACAAACACACAAACGGAGTGTGGCGTCCTTACCTTAGTTAATGGTATGGTTGCAATCTCTCCTGCTCTCTCAGACCTGAAGGGAAAAACACAGATAACATAACGTTTTATCTGAAGGTTACAGAGGAGGCTTTGGAACAGTAAAGTGCTCAGTGGAGTGCCACTGAGTGGCTTCTCCTCCCTCATCAATAACTTCTGATTAAGCAAATTGTTACCCAAGGAAAACCTGATGTTCAGCAGCTTCAATACCACTTCATCTGCACCAGGGATTCCAGGGAAGTGAAGAAGAGTTTGGTTGTAACATCAGTAGATCCACATACACACAAATGTTGGAAATACACTTAGGGACTTTGGAGATCTTTAGTCAAAAAAAGACTAAAGATCCCAACTTTGCCAACAGTGCATTTTTCTATAACCTTCCAAAATGATTGGGAAAAGAGGCTGTACCCTCCCCACAATTTATTGTTGCCTTCAGTACTGGTTTGTGCTTGGCAAAGATACTCTTTTTTTTTTTTTACAATAACAATATACGTGACTTAACCTCTGCATTCTCATCTTACACATCACACTTAAAACTGGTATCCCATAGTTGGGATTCAGCATGCAGTCCAGAACCATTCTTTTTTGATTGTATGTCTTTCAAAAAACAGTTTGAAGGCAAAATCCATATCCAAGACACCACATGGCTTGTCTTTATAGGGTACCAGCAACTTCTCCAACGCTCTCTGGACTCCTCCTAATTTTGGAGCGTCAATAAAAAAATCTTTTCTTTATCGTTTCCTCACTAGACAGGGAGTGAGACTCTTAGGTTTTTTGTGCAGCCAGCTAGAGTATCCATATTTTTGTACGTACCTTGTTGTGTGCCATTTTGTGAACCTGTGGGTGTTCACAAGAGCTTAAATCGCTTGTTGTTCACAATAGGTCTACCTGTGACTGTGGTGGTAGGGTCAGGTGTGGGGCATCATGGGGGTGGGGGATGGTGCGATTTTTTTTGGGGTCAGAGTCATCTGCTAGCAAGGGGGGCATAGACTGAGAGCTACATGGAAAAAAGGCACCAAAAAGCCACTGTGAAATTAAGCTGTTTTCATTCATGAAAACAGCTAAATTTCCAAAGAACCCAATTTTAGTAAGCCCCCACCCCCTAGACTATAAAACAGTGACCCTCCACTCAACAGAAAATAAAAAGACATGACCCTCATCTATTTTCCTCCGGTCATCCATACCATAAAACGGTCCCTTAGCAGAGGTAATTTCCAAATATGCGTTTTAGTTGCTGCTTTACTCATCTCCAAAGACCCGCCCCTGCTGCTGCTGGAGTTTATTAATATTGAACATGTTGCGCGTTGAAATTGCCCCAAATTTGACACAAAGCAAGCAATTGGAGAAATGTAAATCGACTGCAGTTACAGTATATGGTGCGTTTCAAAACGCTCAAAGACGACTCAAAAGGCCTCCAGCAATACACCCGCCAAGTGTGAAGTAGATCAGATGACAGGTTCTCGGGTGTGTGAAGGACAAATAGACAGACATGCCTTGCTTTATAGTTAGATATCAGTAACCATAATATTATAAAGAGCTACCCTCTACTTTAATTCATCTCCATTAAGAGGCATTGAAATAGAGCCTCGCTCTCTCTTTTTCTCTCGTAGCTGGCCAGCTCCCAGCCTACAGAGGGATCTCCTGGGGAGATACAAGAATACTATAGAAGTGGAAATATTGTCCTAAATATTAAATGAGGCACAAATGGTTGTAAAACATATTGCAGGTCAGGGCTAAACCTATGAATCAGTGTTTCCATTTTCAACTCTAATTTTGGCCATTTGTCTACTGCTGTTGTAAAGTGCTGTTTCTTTCATTAGTTTTTTCTTCCTTCTGCTTTCCTTTGCCGCCCAGCTAACAGAACTGAGAACTTAACTTTAAAAGCCCCCTGCCTGGAACAATTGAAATACGTAATACATTTAGAAAACACTGTGGATCAAACATTGTGTATGTTAAACATGTTCCACAGCCACTGTGTGTGCTGGTGGCGCAAAAGGGCCAAATAAATATGACCATTTTACACACACAAAGGACAATTGTCCATCAAAAAATTCATCCATCCATCTTTGTCCGCTTATCCAGTGTCGGGTTGCGGGGAGGGGGATCCCAAGGCCAGGTTGGAGATGTAATCCCGCCACATAGTCCTGGGTCTTCCCGAGGCCTCCTTCCAGCTGGACGTGCCTGGAACACCTCCCTACGGAAGCACCCAGAGGACATCCTTCACAGATGCCCAAACCACCTCAACGGTCTCCTTTTGACACGAAGGTGCATCTAATTGGTAGCACAGGTTAATCTGCAACATTCATTCTTAACATCAATAACAGCATCCATTTCATCACCAACCACTTTGTCAACATCTCTGATGTCCTCAACACAAAGTCAACCGACTAGATGATAAATAACCAACCAAGAAATAAAGTAGCCACAATTTGAAATTTGACTCCTCCTCTGGCCCGTGTTAAAGAGGGAAATGGCAGCAGGTATAAATGAGTATGTATACCTGCTGCTCCTGACCTGTGGACATCTGAGACGGCAGCCCAAGGTCAAGAACTGAAGTTCAGAAAATAAGGGTTGAAAAGAGCATTTGCTTTCCAAATTATAAAATAAAAATGTAAATACCTCCATGGGAATCGTTAAAGTATTTCAAACAATCTGTCTATGCAACAGGTCTGACAATGTGGACTCCGGACTAAGTTTACTGCAGTTTTGGACATGATGTTAAGGTTATTGTACCAACAGAGAAGGTCAGGACAGGTTTCATATAAGATCTGTATCAGCACAGAATCATAAGGGACTTGTCAAGCTGAAACTTAGACAGTTTCCTTAGCCGTTGCTGGCCTGTTTTTTGCAAAAAGCTTTGGAGTGGAACGTAAATTGAAGCTAGTTATCCACTATCGTCCCAAGATAAACATTTCTATAGTTTTCAGCAGAGCCTACAGTCTGTCCCAAGTTTGTGTCTAATATCAAAGTCCTTAGTTTTCTGCACATTTAGGTGAAGGAATGCATTGCCCTGTCAATCATTTTGCATTTTCACTACTTAAAAAGGACAACTCAAATATTTTTTAATGCAGCACTGTTTTATTCATCAGAAGATCATTCATTTTTTGAGGATGTTGTTTCTGGACAGGTCAGTGCTCAGACAAATGTCTCGAGCCATCCCTCCAAGATTTGAGTAGCCTTCCCTCTCCTCCTTAGAAAATAAAAGATGATTAGCATTAGGTAAAGGCATTAGATATGAGGAAAATATCTAATTGCATTTATTTTCAACTGATGTTGCGATTGCGACATAATTCCCAATATTGGAAGGAATGCTCATGTTGGATTGTTATTCTAATTTCCATAAAAACAACTATACAATTTAAAATTGTTAGAGTGTAATTTTTGCAAGGATCTGTACAAATTTCACTGCTTTGCTGCTTGTTATATTTTTTGTGTCTGTCAACTTTGAATGAAGTGTATCTTACAATGCTAAAATGACTATTTACATGGAGTCTGGTGGGTTTAGCAAGCGCAATTATGTGGAGGTTTTTATGTTTAAAAAGGATCTTACTCTTTAACAGAAAGGTTGACCTCCTTACAAATCATTTTTATAATGTTGTCAGACACAGAATAATAATCTGATCCACAACAATTTTAAAATGATTAAACTTTGAATGAACAATGAGGCCCACAGCAGTATTGGCGGGGCTTTCCAGACTGAGTCAAGCAGCGACTAAAATGCAAAATAATTTGGAAATGACCTCTGCTAAGTTTAGGCCTATTTCTTCTTCTTTTTTTAAGATAATCTGTCAATGGCAAAACAAGCACTTTTGTGAACATTGTAGCTTGTTTCGCCGCTGCCAACTGCAGCGTTCTCGCATAATACTGAACCAGTGCCAAAGATTGTTGTTGCTACCAGTCGCTTAGACACAAAAACATAGGAAAATAGGTTGAAAAAACCCCAAATTACCCTTTTAGTAGCAACTAGCCTTGCGCTCGGTCTGTCAATCATTATAAATTCCACAGGGCTGCTCAAAATATTCTCCTCCTGATCTGCACTACCCTTCCAAATAGTTCCTGTTTGAATTGTCCCATTGCAATGTTTTTGAATCATTGGCTGATATCAAAACAAAAACATATTCTTTTTTACTTTTCACTGATCATATTTTAATTATTTTCTTTTGAAATGTTTTTAATTGATTTATTGCAATTTTCACAATATATCAGATATTCCGTTCGCTATATGGAGCTTGCGTACCACCAGTGGTACTTGTACTATAATATGAGAACCAGTGGTCTAGTTCTTTTTGCGATTTTAATACATTTGCAATTAATTGTGCAAAAAGCATAGAAAAAAATGTCAATTCAAAACAGGCAGTGAATTGCTGTTTAAAACAAATGGGTAATAATTAGACACATACTTTTAGATTATGTGGTGGTATTTCAGTGGAGGGGGGTGGAACCGTTTGGGTGGAGCTCCTGTTTGTCTCACTTGGCTCTCCAGTCCAGTTATTGAACAGGGTTTTTCTTTTACTCTTCTCCTGGCCCTTTAGCTCCGAGTATAGGCTCTTAAAGCTTGCTTTATCTTCCACTCTTTGCTCAGCCTGTCTGCACCTCCTCTGCTCCTTTTCCAGATCCCTCGGAGTTAATCCAGGCAATGTGATTGGCTCCTCGTCCACCATCATCACCTTCTTCCACTCGAGCCTCGCTTTCTTCAATTCCTCCTGTTTTTGTTTCTCGAGGGCCTTTTGCCGATTCATCCTCCTTTTCTCCTCCTCCATCTGTTTGATCTCCTGCCTCCTCCTCTCCTCCTCATATCTCTGTTTCTGACTTTGCAATCTTTCAGTCTCTTTGTCTTTCTCCTCTTTTTCCCTCATGTCCTTCTGAAGCGCTCTCGCTCTGCGCTCCATCTCAATGTTCCTCAACTCTCTAAATAGCTCTTTCCTTCTCTCCTCTGGAGTCCATTTCCTGAAACTCTTAAGAATCTCCATTTCATTCTGGAGTTGACTTTGTTGTCTTGACATGATGTTTTTTCTCTCTGTGTTCTCATGCAGGTTGGTATGCTTTGAGTCTGTCTCTAATTGAGGTTTTTGGTAAATTAATGACACCACATATACTACATATGTATATCTCTGTATATAATTCTAGAAGTAGAAGAGTAAAGGAATTATGGAATATTTCTATCACTCCTCTGGTTCTAGAATGCTCCGAGTTCCAGTGTCTATATTTCCAATATAGTCCAGTCATTTTAAGCCAAAATGTAGGTCAAACTTGAACAAATTGCAACAGAAGCAAACTCAACTGATTTTGTATCCTGATCATGTCCTGAGTAAGGAAGAAAAGCCCTGAAGAATCCCATTAGCTGAAAGTTTAGAAAAATACCCAAATATTGTCTATTCACACACCTATTCATTATTTTCCTCATGTGAATAGGGTACACACTTTAACCTTTACCATGAAAATTACTGCGTTGATTACTTACACCAGGACAAACAAAACATGAATTACACAATTACATGCAAACGGTGCATAATCTAATTATGTATGTGCTAATTCACATAAATACCAACATGTTGAATCTTGTTGACATATAACAGTAAAAGATTAATTAATTAATAAATAGAGGCAGGAAGAAGTACTTCAAACTAGCCTTTATTAATTATTATTGTAGAGATGGAAAACAGGACCTGCCTTTGTCTTCTGAATTCTCCTTACCCTTGTCTCCTGTTCTTCCCTCAGACTCATCCCCCAGAAACAGTCCCATGGACCTAGCCCCATAATGTTCTTCCACCTGTTGCTGTACTTTGATGGCAGATGTCTTTCCTGGGGCAAGGTGCTAACTCGCTTGTTTGTTCGTGCCTCATGCTAAGATGCCCCACCTGACACCTGTATTTATCTAAATGCCCGGAATGAAAGCATGCAACGCTCCTCCTCTTCCATCCTGATGAACAAGGTTACAGCTCTGACAGGAGTCGACACACTCACAGAAGTGTGTGGTGTGTGTGTATTGTCTAACCTTGATGCTGAAAGTACAAGGGGTACTCTGCTGTCAAAAGAATGGGTCACATTTATTTTAAATTGCATTTATCCACTGGTTCTAGACTGCTTTTGAATTTTTCCTGTGGGGGGGCTAGAGTACTCCAGCCACGGTCTGACGGTCTCCCGGCACTTTAGGGAAAACCTACAGTTCTCTTGTTGTGTCTCCATGTTTTCATATTAGTAAAACTAAAGATTGTTTTGTTATGGCATTTTTTTGATTGGTTGAACCGACAAAGACAAAATAAAATAGGCTACTGTAATTTTTTTTTTTTAGAGTGAAGGGAGGATACTGATGTTGGTATAACACAAACTGACGGAGGCTAAATTTACATTGCTACATTTTGGTTTAAAAACAAATATCTTGTGCCACGTTTACACCTCGCATTCACACTGCTCTGGCATTTCAGAGCCCCTAAACCGCAGACTTTCTGAAAAATCTTCTTACCCTGCTTTGGTTTGGAATCTGCGGGGTTGTGTTGCAGTCTCATTTAAAATGACAATTCACTGATCATAGTTTAAGTATTTTCTTTTGAAATATTAAATCATATCTTATTATGTTTTTAAATTGTTTATTTCAATTTATTTCCACCCACATACCACTAGAGGGAGCTTGTTTACCACCAGACCACCAAATAAAAAACCAGACCACTTTTTTGTCTTTGGTCTTTCCATCAAGTATTTTCTGTAGCTTGAAAGTCTCTTTATCATATTGTGGAACATTCTTTGGCCTGTACTTTAACATATTCATAAAAATAAGCTTAGTCATTGCAGCCTGTTCCCTCCCTGTGTCTAAGTTAGTGAAGTTAGTGATTTCCTTTTATCTGCCACAGCCTTGATCCACTCATCCTACCAGATTCAATGATATCTCTTGCCACAGATGACGCATGGCTTTCAGTTGAAAGAACACCATTTGAGGCAACATTCTTTGCTGTCATCAGTGTTTCCATGGCAACATATAACAAAAATGTTTGAAGTCAATTATAGTTTCAAAAAAATAAATTAATGGTTAATTGTGCAATTCATATTCTTTGCTGTTGTCAGTCGCAGTATTCAACTTAATTTAGGTTTTTAGATTAGCAGATTAAAATCTACTTCACAGTTCATGTGCACATATATGTACTATGTACTGTATGTACATATATGTACACTCACCGGCCACTTTATTAGGTACCCCATGCTAGTAACGGGTTGGACCCCCTTTTGCCTTCAGAACTGCCTCAATTCTTCGTGGCATAGATTCAACAAGGTGCTGGAAGCATTCCTCAGGGAGTTTGGTCCATATTGACATGATGGCATCACACAGTTGCCGCAGATTTGCACATCCATGATGCGAATCTCCCGTTCCACCACATCCCAAAGATGCTCTATTGGATTGAGATCTGGTGACTGTGGAGGCCATTTGAGTACAGCGAACTCATTGTCATGTTCAAGAAACCAGTCTGTGATGATTCCAGCTTTATGACATGGCGCATTATCCTGCTGAAAGTAGCCATCAGAAGTTGGGTACATTATGGTCATAAAGGGATGGACACGGTCAGCAAACAACACTCAGGTAGGCTGTGGCGTTGCAACGATGCTCAATTGGTACCAAGGGGCCCAAAGAGTCCCAAGAAAATATAATATATAATAATCTCCTCTGACTTCTGGCATCAACAAGGCATTTCCGCCCACAGAACTGCCGCTCACTGGATGTTTTTTCTTTTTCGGACCATTCTGTGTAAACCCTAGAGATGGTTGTGCGTGAAAATCCCAGTAGATTAGCAGTTTCTGAAATACTCAGACCAGCCCTTCTGGCACCAACAATCATGCCACGTTCAAAGTCAATCAAATCACCTTTCTTCCCCATACTGATGCTCGGTTTGAACTGCAGGAGATTCTCTTGACCATGTCTACATGCCTAAATGCACTGAGTTGCCGCCATGTGATTGGCTGCTTAGAAATTAAGTGTTAACGAGCAGTTGGACAGGTGTACCTAATAAAGTGGCCGGTGAGTGTATGTATGTATGTATGTATGTGTGTATGTTTACACACATCCATCCATATATATGTACATATATACACATACAGTATATTTGTATTTAATATATACTGCATATATTTGTTAAGACATTTTTTCAAGCTTTTGTGGCCTTTAATCAATGGGATAGCTTGAGGCAGGAAAGGGGAGTAAGAGGGGGGACGACATGCAACAAAGAGCAGCGGGTTGGATTCGAAACCTGAGGACTCAGCCCTACTGGGTGAGCTAGAAGTTGCCCCAGTGTGCTTAAGTCTAGTCATCTCTAGACGTCATTTCCGATGACTTGTGTTCAGTGTTGGAAGAAGTCTTTAGATCCTTTACTCAAAGCGTAACTGTTGCCAAAATGCAACCTGGGGTCTTTTTGTGAATGTCCCCAAGTCAAACTTTAAAATTAGAACGGAAGCACCACTTTTAAGATTTTGGGTCAAATGGCCTTTTTAATGGGAGTGCTAGGGGCACTTCTATGATCACATCATAATCCCTATTTTTATAACACGACAAACACTGAAAACCCTGAAATATTGCTCAAAGTATCACCAGGGCCTCTACACATGAACGCATTGAGAACATTGTTTGTGTACATAGAGTTTACTGAAAAGAAAGTTTTTGAACGACTCACTTTAGCTGTTTGTTTTTCCAGTTAATGCCATCTCACAAACACAAAAAATGTTCTCAATGCTCGAGTTCATGTGTAAATGTGCTGTATTTATATAGCGCTTTTCCAGTCTTAACAACTGCTCAAAGCGCTTTTACATCTACAGGAAACATTCACCATTCACACACATTCATACACTGTGGCCGGGGCTGCCGTACAAGGTGCCACCTGCTCATCAGATAAACACGCACACACATTCACGCTCCGATGCGCAGCACCGGGGGCAACTCGGGGTTCAGTGTCTTGCCCAAGGACACTTCGACAATGACTGCAGGGGCGGGGACCGAACCACCAACCTTCCAATTGGCAGGCAACCGCTCTACCACTGAGCCACAGCCGCCCCCGTGTAGAGGTGACAATTTGAGCAAAGTTTCAGGGTTTTAAAAATAGGGATTTTTATGAGATCAAAGAGCCCCTAGCACTCCCATTCTAAAGGCCATTCAACCCTAAACAAAAATACGATGAATCTTAAAAGTGGCGCTTCCATCCTAACTATGCTTTTAATCAAAAGTTTGACTCAGGGACATTCACAAAAAGACCCTAGGTTACATTTTGGCAAGAGTTACGCTTTTGGCGTTTACGTTGCGCAAAGTACTAATACCCCACTTTAAAAATACTTTTTTACAAGTAAAAGTCCTGCATTAAAAATGTTACTTAAATAAAAGTATGTATCATCGGGAAAATATACTTGAAGTATTAAAAGTAAAAGTACTCAATGCAGAAAAATCTTCCCAACTGGCAACGATCAAATTGGCTAATCGGCTACTCATTTCAGATCTCAATTTGTAAAGTAACTAGTAACTAAAGCTGTCAGATGAATGTAGTTGAGCAAGAAGTACAATACTTTTCTATGAAATGTAGGGGAGTAGAAGTAGAAAAATACACAAAAACAAAAGACTCAAGTAAAGTACCTCCAATTCGTACTTAAGTACAGTTCTTGAGTCTGAGTTATTACTAGATGTAATTACCAAGTGTCTTTTTTTAAAGGTTATCCAAAATCCTTGCAGATCAATGTACATCATCAACATCATCAAGGCATTTGCTAGGACATACAGTATGTTGTGTGAACCTCCTGGTGACCCCATCTACTCCCTCAGCATATTAGCATCCAGCTCAGCTCTACCTCACTCTCAGGAGCACAGTCTGTTCGAAATCTGGGCATCGTGATGGATAACCAACTAACTTTCACTTAACATGTAGTAGGTGTCAATCAATCATGTCGCTTCACACTATACAATCTACTGCCAATGTAGGGCTGGGTATCATTTGAAAATATTTGTGACTTTGATATTGGTTCCTAAACAATTCTTTTTTCGATAACAATCTTCGAAAACAAAAAGAAATTACAACACTAAGAACAGACCTTTTTATTGATTTTTCAGCTCATACTACGTGATCCCTGTCATAGTGTAACCTAGACTTTTTCCTGCATGTCTCTGCAACGTGTAACGTTAGACAGCCAATCACCAGCATTATTAGATCATGGTAGAACATGCAATTCAATTGCGTATTTAGTGGTCTGCCTCCGAAGAACAAGCTGGAAGAAAAACGTGTCCCAATTTATTGGCATTTCTTTAAACCAAATACAATCGCCATGGGCAGCGATAAGAGCCTACTGCAAAATATTTTTTTTTTTGGTGGAACGTGTACATTCAAAAATTGTTTCAGTTGTGCAACAGAAAACTCAGATTGGACAGACAATCTAGCTAGTTCTCTGTATTTGCCGTGCAGAGATCTGGCCCAAAAGAGTGACATCTAGCAAAATTTCCGACGACAGCAATCCAGGAAGTGGAACGTATGGATATAGACTACTTAATACATAACGTTGACAGTCAAATTATAAATCAACATTGAAATGCATATTTAATGATCTGCCTCCAAATAACAAGCTGCGCTGCAGCTTTTAGGTCAGTACATTCAAAAACCTCAATAGAAGCTTTGAATGCCTTAGTTTCTCGAAGGTTTCTGCTTGATTTTTTGTGGCATGGATTGTACCTCATTTCTACGTTGCTTTGGACAAACACGTCTGCCACATGAATATGTAAATTACTGAAACAAACCCCAACTCTACTCTTAAACATGTAAGCATAACTAAAATGTGGTTCCCATTTTTACCTAGAACAGTTCATCATTTTTTTCAGATTGAAATTCAACCATTAGTGCAACTATTTTTCTTGTTTCTCTTGTACTGATCATTGTGCCCCTGTTGCTCCATATAAAAAAGACCCAGTAAGTGGCATTTAATAATCAGTCTGTGTTAATTATACATTGTTAAGTTTCAATTCATTTTAATTGAATTAACTTGGTCTATGAAAGCTGAAACGTTGTTACTGTCCCCTTTATCATATCCTTACATTGTTTTAAATGCACATTGCTGATCTAAAAGACTCAACAGATGAGGCGAAACGCTACCCTGTGCTTCTTAGACAGGCACAACACAATAGATAAAATCCACAAGGGGGCATTGTTGATCTATGAAAGCCACAGCTCTGCCAAGCAGGGAGAGCAGAGTACCTGTCGCTGAGGTTGTCTTAGCCATGTGGGTCACAAGAGCCCTGCTTTTTAAATAGATGAACGATGAACAGTGACGGGTAGAGGGGAGAAATAAAACAGAAATAAAAATGTATGCCAAGCAATCAGAATGAAAAATGGTTGTTCTGCAAATCAGTGGAATGAAGGAGGATTTAATGGAAAGGGAGGGTCTGAGTCAGGAAGCTATTACAATTCAAAGACGTTTTGGCATAAAAAGGGCTCGGTACATATGAATGTTATTTTTTAATTTGTCATTCTACCTCAGCGAACAAGACACTTTGAAATAGTAGCTTTGATAGGCTGTGGCTCTATTTTTTCCCCCTAAAGTACATATCCAGCTACAGTTCATCCATGATTGAGTCGGTCTCTCCATCCTGCACAACAATTTTAAACTCCAGAACAATTGAGTAAGTAGACCTTGAGTTGAGATTGTCTGTCAGCTGCTGTGTACAAGGTCAATAATAAACCGTCAACGTTAATAAAACAAGCAGTTTTATAGTTTTGCATCTAGTTTCAACCAAGGATTTTGGCAAATAATTCCCATTTGTGACAGAAAATTCAAATTTTGTAGCAACTGAAAAATGATAAAAGAGGCTAAATCAGTTGTAAGGGTTCTAGTGGTCTTAGGACTTTACATTGAGTAACAAAACCCTGTTACTTTCAGTTTCGTGCACAACCCAACATCAATGCTTCGGTTTGGTCCCAAGATCATGTAAGGGCTTGTTCTTATCAGCCGCAGAGTGACCTCTGGAGCATTTACTCCGTTATTCTGGTCCATTTGATCAGGTTATAGCAGTGCCCAGCCGTGCTGCACTGCACCGAGACATTTACAGTTAAGTCTTGGCCTTCAATCAATAATATGCTGGGGACTATTAAAGCTAAGTAAAAATGTATTTCAAAATGACTACCGGAGAAGACCCCAAAAAACTTTTACACAGAGATGAAGACGGAAAAAGCAGTTATTTCCCTGACGATAGCAGAGGGAAAGCTGTACTCTGGACTGATTTCATATTTATATATATGCCTTCTGACAGGGAAAATGTAGCAATTTCCCATTGGATTTAATCAATCAATCAATCAATCTATTATATCAAAGATCACAGACATGTCCGCCATGGTACAGTTAAATGGATTCAGATTTTTTAGACTCAAACCACAAGCGATAACCCTGGTTCATCTAATGTCTGCTGATACAAAATTGAATCAACTGTAAAAAAAAATGTCCACTACAGGGCAGCCTACTGTCCCACTACAGGAGTTTAGCCCGGATTTTCCACTTGCTGACAGTTTTTTTGAGCTTCTCAACAAAAGCTGCATGTCGAGGCGAATCGGCATTGGCTCGCGATGTGTAAACTGTTCGAAAACACGAGAGAAGAGGCCTTGCTGGTGCCTTGCAGACACATTCCAGATATCTACATTAGCAGTCTAAATATCTGGAAATGGAAGCTACAGCCAATGAGGGAACAAGACAAGGCCTTAGGAGGAAGGAACTCTATCTGATCTTTCTTTTTCTTTTTTGTTTTATAGAAGCACTAACAACGTAGAACTCTCAGACATCCAAAAATCCTGCCTCTTGTATGGTAATACTACAAAAGTAGGTCTGTGGCCAATTGATTGTTGGATTTGATGTAAGGCACAAAACAGGACAAGAGATAATTCAGAGTAAAGACTTACTCTTCTAATGAGATGTTGGAGTACAGGAGACGGGAGGCGGAGGAATGAGGACTAGACAGGTTGCTGGGGCCGGGCTGGGTTGTCGTCTCAGCTGCCAGCCGCTTTTCTGTCATCGACGTCTGGGGCACGATTTCCAGCACTGCCCAGCACCTGACACACACACAAATACACACACCACACACACACACACACACACAGAAAGTTGGTAGTTGATAGATGCAAATTAGTATTCAACGAATAACATTGAATTCATTGAAGCACATATACCTTCACTTACACTGACTAATTTAACAAGAAATGAATGTCTTCCCAACATCTATTCTTTCTACATCAGGAAGTTTTTGTCACAACAGCTCAAATAAGACATATGTTGATCAAATTCACAGCACTTCTAAACACTAGTATATATATTCTAAAGCTACTAATGTTACTGCTGTAACACATTTTGGAAAAATGTATTTGTTTCGAAATCGATATGATCTTGTTTTCCTTGGGATATGTGAAGTTCACTATAAAGCTGAGCCTTCAAAGAGGTCTTAAATGGTTATTGGCTACTTTCTTGCTTAAAAGGGCAAGAATTGGACAGGCTTTAACAACACACATAGCAATTTAGTTTTCTGGCAACAAATGATTTGATAGAGCATGTTATATATATACACACACACACACACACACACACACACACACACACACACACACACACACACACACACACACACACACACACACACACGGACACAACCGGTCAAAAGTTTGGGGTCACTTAAAAATTTCCGTACCCCTCCATTATGGACAGAATACCAGCTGATCTGAGTGGGTGGCTGATCCTCAATGCAATATCTACTGAGATTGCCCATTATCATTAACCATTCATCCAAGGCACTGGCTTCTTGGTATTTGCCGCTACGCAAGTTCAGGTATCGGAGTCAGTTTGCAAACTTCAGAATTTTGATCCAGCCTTACCACACACAAAGTGAAAAAGCTCTGACACACCCACTGTATATCACCTGCTCAGAACCAGCAGACAGACAAAGTTAGCAACTTGCAACATAGTGGAACGTTAAGTAGCTTAACAAACAGACATTTTTAAGTAGGTGGAGACCAAAAACATAGCAAAAAGGAGAGTGAATATTGGACTTACGTTGACCTGATTCTTTTTAAGAAGGTTTTACACCAAGGAATGTACCAAGTGTAGAAAAGGTGGAGTAGGCTTGTCTTTGAAAAATGCTTAAAAAGTAGCATTTTCAAACTGCGATGGGAATAACGGTGTTATAAATAATGGTGTTACTAACGGCGTTAATTTTTTTTAGTAACAAGTAATCTAATTGATTACTCTTCCCATCTTAATAACATCGTTACCGTTATTGCCAAAAACTGTGGCACGTTACTGAAATTGAAGCAGTTTTTTTTCATAACACCAACAAGATCTCTGAGCCAAGAGGCAAAGACTTTTTTTTACTGTTCTTCCATGGTTAGTGGGCGGTGCGTAAACAAGACAAGCGCATAAATGCTAACGATTGGCTGAGGTTGAGTAAAATTTCATGGTAAGCCAATCAGAGATAGAGTTGGGTGGGTGTTTGAAAGCACACATAGTCAGACACACAACGAACAACACGAAAGAGTCAATGAGAAACAGGTATGGCGAGCCCAAATGAGGGGCATTAAATATCAAAAGTTTGAAAACATATATTGTGTTATTTGTATCCATCCACTATATAAACATGATATCTACATACATGGCATTTGATTGGAGGCTAGTCTCACTTTGTCCCACAGCAGCATTAAAATAGTTTAGAATTGTGTATATTGTTTCTATTAATAATATATTGTACTAAGTGTCCATTTTATTATAATATTCAGGTTTCTCATACATAGTTGAAGATGCACATGTGTTTTAAGTTCTGTTACAGAGAGGTGGAGGTGGGGTCAAATTGGAGCAGTTAAAAACGTACTTGAAAGGCATTAGTTAGATTTTGTAGTAACTACCTACCTTTATAATTTGAAACTGAGTAATACATTGTTTACTAGTAACTGCAACTTGCCCAACACTGTTCTCGAATAAGACTAATGCTGGTAAAACACTTAGTGAGAATTGCTTATTGTAAGACAGCAAAATTTAACTTTTGAGGAACATAAATAACGTCAGCAAGGTAAATGATTTATTCATATATGCTTCCTAGATTAAGAGGAGCTACACCTTCTACACAGGAGTCTGGTGGTTCTGAGGGGATTTCAGTTTACTTCTAGGACTTTCCAAGAGACTGTATAATGTTGGAGGCATCAGAGATGCTCACAATTCTCTGAGCTAGAGTCCAAGTAAAGTCTCAAGTCTCTTGTGGTTCCTATGAGTTTTGTATCAACTGCTTTCCATCCCAGCTGCTCAGAACAGTATGTGTGTGTGTATATATATATATATATATATATATATATATATATATATATATATATATATATATATATATATATATATATATATACAATTGCAGCCAGCAGGACGTAAAGTAGTACCACAAGTTTGGCCAACATTTACCTTCTCATATAAGCTAGTGAACGGTCGGAGATAACTTCCCATAGGTCATAGCTAAAGCAAGACTCAAGTTAACCTTGTTAACAATTCTGAGCTAAACACGTTTACTAACCCATTACCAGGTTTCCAGGTGCCTGAATCCTTCATCTTGATATCACACATTTTGCATTCAGTGCTTCTTTTGTGTCAAACAATATTTGACAAAACCCCTACTCAAAAAGCGTTATTACAAAATTTCATTTCAAACATTTATTTACTATTTCAATCATGTATAACTTAACACTTTGTTAAATTCATTTCAGGCACCAAAACAGATTTGAGAACTTTCACAAAGCCAACACCAACTTTTGAGCTTTAGCGCCAAATTATCTCTTTACACATTGATCCAGTAAAATTGGGCGCTGAGTTTGTTCTGAACATTTTGATATGAAACACATGGGGATCAATTATATGCGAACACCTTAAAAAGGTAAATTAAGATCATATGTGAAAATGCCCTTAGACCTTTAAAGCCAAGGCTTATGATGAATGGCAAGCTGCTTCCGGTGTGGTAGACATGTTTGTTGTACTCCCTCACATGTGTGGAAGGGAATCAGACGTTTCCTAAAAATAAATATAGTTCCTGAGTCCCACTCCTCAAATCCAAGTCAAATCTGAAGTCCTCTGAGGATGAGTCTCACAAGTCAAGTCCGAAGTCACTGTGTATGCAACTTATATGTGACTCGAGTCCTAGTCTCAAACTCCAGATCCGACCAGCGTATGGCAGTCTAACTTCCAAGCATGGTTTCTCTTCTTCACTTATCAAAGAATGACTCTGTCTCCAAGACTGACACTGAAATAAGTTTTAATATTGTTAACGACATTTAGCAAAGGGCCACTGGTCGGAGCTTTTCAGGCACCTCAGCCTTGCTGATTTTAAAGGCTTACAAATACAGCACCATGAATTAATTACACATTGATCAGTAAGACTGAGCCATACTGAGCTGAAATAAAGCATGACCTTAGTTGTGAAAGAATGCTGAATCACAAAACATGCTCAATTAAGGGAAATCTTTGGAAACTGACAATGTCTCACTTTTGCGATATTTGGCATTGGAAACAATTTCCTTGTGTATTAGGTGTACACCATCGCTCAGTGCTGCATGTCTGCTGGGTTGTGCTCCCTGCTGAAGGGAGGAATTTCAATAGAAAACCTATTTGGAAATTCACATAACTGTGGATGTAAAATTTTAACTGTTTAGCTTTATTTGTCAGAAGTCAATTATCCACATTAAACACATGGGAGATTGTTTTATAAACTATTGTTTCCAAGGCCAAGAATAAAGGTACAATCTCATCTACAGCAGATTAACACTGCATCATATACATATGATATTGTTAACTGCTATGTCAAATGTGTATTTATTAGCAGCTCATATATGTGTTTAAGTAAAGACGATCATGTCTGACTAGCAGTCCCAAATAGGCCCCCAACAGGGATTCCCCCTGGATCGTCAAAGTGTTTAAGTCAGGTGGAAATCAGCCTGGTAATCCTTTGGGGTTCAGCTAGTCTTTGAAGGTTTTCTATAAACAAAGGTGGGGAACTGAGGATGAATCACAAGTTCTTTGTTTGAAACCAAAGGCCATAAAGTTAGGCTGCAGGGAGAGAGAGAAAGCAAGTCATGGACAAGTACGTTTTCTCCTCCCTCTGCGGCACTGGCTGCTGGTCTCTTTGAATCGGCAGTGCAGAGTGCAGCTCTGAGAGATTTATCCATTCATTTGTTGTGGCTACGCTCGAATGCACCCAACAACACACCATTTCTATTTTATTCTACTAGTCTTTCACTCTGCTGGGTGGCTCAACAGAATTATGTCCCCAACGATAATTATCAATCAAAATGATGGTCTAAAAAATGGAGGCAGAGGAAATTGCTTACCAGGACGTCAAGCAGGAACAGGACCCAAAAAAAGTAGTGGGATAAGAGAGAGAGAGAGCGGTGTGGGAAAGCAAGGTGGGAGAGGGGATTTGCATTGTGCAGCATAAGCTATGATTATTTCAATCAACGTCTGTGTCAGACGTCAAGCCTTTTAAAGAAAAATTATGTCAATTCAGATGTTTTACATAAACTTCAAATATAATATTATTTATGATCTCTGGCAAACAAAAAGGAAGCTAGTGGAACGATGTGTGACAGAAAGACCGCAATGAGTATTTCTAATGAATGACGGCATATTCCTCAAAGTGTGTGGCAAAACTTTATCCACATCTCAATCATTTTTATGAAATTATGAATGGAAATAAAAAGGTGAATCCGAAAAAGCAGGCAAAGCATTAGCAGCATGTCTTGTATACACAGTAAGCCTTCAGACACAGCTTTTACTGTAGATCACGTTTTAGCAGTGATCGTTTTAGCTCAACACACAATCCCTGTAGTTACATGCATTAAACAAAACAAGTTAGACAACAAGCATGGAAATGTATTTCAAGTCAATCGCATGCTCAAATAGCTTGAGTGAAACATGAGTCAATACAAGGCCTGTGTAGACAGCCGGAATGATGATAATAAAATCTGTGGTTTTGTGAACCGTCCCGTGTAGTCAGTTAGTCTGCACATATCTAAAGTGGGTAACAACTTCATACAGGTAAAACAGCCCAGGGTATGTTTAAAAACAACTAGAGTGTAGAACGTGTTGTGTGACAGCATCTGAAGGCAAAACAGCTGTTACAAATGTCAATGCTAAAAGGTAGAGAAAAATACCTTCTATCAAAGAAATACGAGAAATGCCATAATTGTAAAATTATGATAATGGCCGTCTCTCCTTGAAGGCTTCATGGTGTTGCACTTGTCTGTACAAACAGAAAGTAACGGAAGTACTTGTGTGAAGAACGAAAAAAGAGAGCATGAGTAATTAGTTCCAATCCTGCCTACTTTCTTTACTCTACATACCGAGCAGTAACTGCATGAAGTGGGCATACCTGTCAGATGCAGCCCCAGTTCTGACATTGGAAAGGTTTGGGGGGAGAGGGGGTTTTAAATGCTTTTCAATGACCCGAAAAGTAATTCATTAAAGTATAATGACCTCTTTGCAAACCAACCCAACTCAAGTCTGTAAATATGAGCCCCATAAAAGGGGCACTAATTAATGCATACACTGTAGTTTAGTCCCTTATAAAGTGGCAGGGTAGCTGAATGTGTGGACTCTGCCAATGTTCAAAGATGCATAACACTGGTTTCTTTAAAAAGAATGTAAGGGCTTAGATGCTAGGCCTGCTGTTACCTAGATACCATACTTCCAACGCAACACCTATGGATCACATGGATGATTTGGTACAGGAGAGGAATGATTATTGCTCCTCGTTTACTGTGGTCTTAGAGAAAATATGACTGAATTCATTGTATTAGCCTCTTTGCACTTTGCTGGTCATCATGCTAAACTTTGGCAGGGTCCTCAACTTTCCAGGACCTTAACAATCTAAGGCACTATGCTTCTTCACCGAAAGGGGGTAGATGGATTTAACTCTCAAAAGTCATTTGAACCACAATTACAATTAGACAATAAGAAACACCCTGATACATCCACCTGAGCTTGATGAAGTGGCAACATTTGAGGAGATCTCTTCCACTAAGGATCCATTGGCTGGGAGTTATCAGTATATCATGCATATTCCCGTGCCTGTTTTTCTCTGAAGCCCCCAAAGTACATGCTTTAACTAGAAGATAGTTCTGTCTGTCATAGACAGATTCACCATGGACTGCTTCGTACGCACTCATACAACAGGCGACGCAGCCATAAGAATAGATAGATCAAAGAACCTTGTCGCTTCTTGTGAAGGCTGATGACAACAGCTGGTTGGGGATAGATGTCTAGCTGAATGGATGGCTAGCTGGTTTGTAACCACAGGGAGCATTCACTTCTCATCCACAGCTTGACTGTTTTCAGACAATGAAGCACAGACAAAAGAGCTCCCTGCAACACCATCCTGGCACAAAACTGGAGGGTGACATTTCTCAGTCAAACTTTCCTGACTTTAACATGGCTAGGGTCAGAACTATTTCCACGCCTGTGGCGAAAGTCCTGGACAGGCTGCTGAATTGAACAGCTGCACAACACATAAGCTCAATTTTGTTCGCGGCCATGTAGGTCTTCAGAGACTAGGCTCCCAGGAGGTACTTCTTCAGATATTCCACCAGTTTCTTGTCCTTCTCTCTCCTTTATATCTTGTTGTCAGTCATCCGGATAGAGGTCACACATACTCAGTGCCCGGTCACAGCAGACAATGGCACAATTAGATTTCCCCCCATGTCTTTAGGATATATTCGGTGGAAGAAGCTTGTTGAAGAGACTACTTTGTTAGATTGCACCGTTGCTAACATTAATTGCGGCTAGTTTTGTTCTATATAAAATAGATACAAAGAAGAAAGCTTTATTGATGCTGCTTCTTATTTGGTAGAGCAAGGTTAAATTAAATTGGTAGGACAGCGTAACATGATCGATTTATCCACTTTAGACTCACAGGTTTTACCCATTGCTTGTACTGTCAATACGTTATGCATTACTAATGTCCATGTCAAATATATCCAAAGTTGAACAGTTGCCACAGCATTAAACCTATTAAAATTAATTGATTTCAAAATGTCTAAACTTTGACTGTTGAAATACTCAGTCTGGGAAAAGTAATCTCATTTCGGTTTTATGCCAGATCCCCTAGAGGACTTGACAGTGCAAACATGTCATCCAGTGTAGAAACCTGGGCATAACATGATCTGGCTCCAAGCAGATAAAGCAAGCAGGAGAAGGAAGGTGACAAAACACAGAAAAGAAGGCTGACCTTCAGCCATCTAGCGTAGGCCACATTTCCACCGCCTTCCACGTGAATCCACATGGATGAAAAGTTAAACATATAGAGCCCTGGGCGGAATCCATGTGAAATAGAGCAATTAGTTGAAGGTTCATCTAACCATGCATTTACAAAACTAATAGTAAAAGCATAGTATGGGTTCATTGCAGGGCATGTGTTGACCTAAGAACTCTGTGTATGTGGTGAGAGAATGTAAAGCCTATTTACTGCGCATTGAAATAACTCTGAAATGTTATCATGAATCGATAAATGGAGCTCCCCTGTGAAATAAACCTGCCATTATAGAGCATTGCTTTGCCACGGAACACTGCTTTCAGAATCTGGTGTGTAGGTTGGACACAAAACAAAAAAAAAGCAGCCTGAAGCTCATAAATCTCAGAGAAGTACCCCAGAGCAAAGAGAGTTATTGTGTGGAGCTGCTGTAAGTTGTTTTGCCAGAAGCTGATCAGTAAAGTACACCAAAGGTCAGATACAGCCAATTGTTGGGTATAGCTCAGTGAAATTTGTCATGAGTGTGGATCTCGTTTACCAGTGCAGCGGTATATTCTGTTTCTTGTGCTTGCTTGTATGTTGTTTTAAAATGTTTGCCTTTTTATCTGATAGAAACAAGGTGCACATGGATATTGCATTATATGTACCTGCCACATTTGGATTAAAATTGGAGTGTATGAAAGCTGTTGTGGAGTCTTCAAAGATTGTGTTGCCAGTCTTGCTTAGGCTGGGGTTGATATGAAGAATATACACGTGTCAGCATATCAGAAATACATTTGTTGAAGTGTGTTATCAGTATTGCTGTGGTAGAGAAGTTGTAAAATGTGTTGAAAATAGAAATGTCACAATTTTCCAATTTAACAATGATTATTAACAGGGACGACATTGCCACAATAAGAGCAACTACATGGCAAAAGGTACTTAACAGTTTGACTTTTTCAAAATTAACACAATGCAACCACAATGCAACTGGATAGCATTTTGTCTTAAGACATTGCCTGTCTGCTAAATGGTAATGTCTTTTAAACTCCACATTGAGAGTTAGTAATGCAAGCTCTCCAAAGCTGAGATTCCAGGGTCACTTGAGTAATTCTGTCAGACTTGACAAAGCTTCTTGAGAGCCACAGAAGACATTATGCAACAGTTTTCAGAGGATGGGTAGGACAACCCATGTTTGGTAAAATAACTTAAAATCTGGGGAGTACAGTTGAATTTTGTCTATCCATTTGTGTGTCTTCATCTATCTTATGACACTCTGTTTTACTGATTGAAACAGACACACAAGCCAAAAATAAAGCGAAATGTTCTCGACTAATATTCTGGCAGAGTTGGAAGTTTTTATTCTGATTCTGATATAATAGGCAGCTGCAACTCTAAGTGTGTGTGCGTATAACAAAGAGATGTGTATGATTTCTCCTTGTCGCTAAAACTATAGATACAGCAAGTTTATCAAATGAAAATGAAGGCTCTAAAGAACATTCACAAAAACATAATGTATATTCACAAATTAAATCACAGAAAACATCAGCCTCACTGTAGCAACCTCCATCACTGATGACATATTTGTTTGTTCATATGGCCGCTGTTTAGGATTGCTAACCATTTGGACTTAAGAGAGAGGTTTGACTCTAAACTCCAAACTCCTGAGACTTGTTTCTATGTCAAAGGAAACAGCAGGTAAAATGTTCTCCCAAAATGCACCTGTCTTTGACTCTTTAGCTGCAAAAAAAAAGCTCAAGAGATTGTGGAAGATCTGCACTGTACGGTGCATCTGGAGTCTTCTGTTATGCCAGATGACCGATGCTGTTACTGCACGCTCTCCTCAAACCGCTGATATTCTTAGATGGTCCGAGGGCTTCACAATTAATCAAATTTTAATCCCGATCACAATTTGGCTTCCGACGATCAAATTTGCCTAATCGAGCGTTATTTTAAATATGTCATTCCGTTCATAGAATGCTCCGTTTTTTTTTTTTTTTGCAAAGCCCATCTACCGCTCCGTAAAGCACTGTCTGATCATGAGCCAGTCAAAGTTGGTCCCTGCACCAATAAAATTCAACCGGACATCATTATTTTTGGCCGGATGTCTGCCAACCTTCTATTTCTTTGTGTTGGCATTCTAAACTCCAGGTGATTTCTGAGGACTATGGTTAACTGCTCCTCGGATCTCTGCAGGGTAAATCTAGACAGCTAGCTAGACTATCTGTCCAATCTGAGTTTTCTCTCGCAAGACTATTTACAGTAGCTCTGTGAGGAGCTTAGCGCCACCCATGATGATTGAGATTGGTTTAAAGTAATGGCAGTAAACCAGAACATGTTTTTCTTCCATCCTGGAAGGCTGTGAGGACTCGCCAGACCTTCGTTTGCTCTGCAGCGTGTGGATGGTCCGCAAGAAAAGCAAGACTACTGATGACTTAACGTCAATATGTGGATACAAATCAGTTGAGCTACTCTACAATTATTCCACAAACCCCCTTGCAACTGCAGAAGTACCCCCTGAGGTACAAGTATCCCTTGGTTGGGAATTACTGCATTAAACAATCAATACCCCCTTATGATGTCTGACGCATACAGTAGCTTAAACCTAATGATTACTGTCAGCCCCCCCTCCTTCCCCCTGAATTTCCTGCCTCTATAATCCCTAACCCTCTGCCTGTGGAGAGGTTGTGGCAGTTCTTCACAGAAATAGCCCAATGTCCTGTGGTTCTTCTCTACTGGGAGAGTATACACCAGATGCCCTCCTGGGGTAATACGTCTCTGCAATAGTACAAGAGTAGTTTCAGAGGTGTTTTTTTGGTTGCAATTTCCAGAGAACATAGCTCAAAACAAGTATGACTCTCTAATAATGGCACGTGAAAAGATGAATAAGCTATTAACTATTACTTGTCTGAAGGTTATCGAAGGTTTATGGTGTTGATAAAAACAAGGCAATACAAAATCTATCACTGAGTGTTAGATCAGACTCATATACATCACAGTACTGCAATAAGTGCAACTACATAGGTTTTACTTACATCTTCATAAATACTATTTGAGTAGTTGTACACTTTATTATCAACTTGTATATACATTTATACATTCTTTCCTTAGTATTTTTTATCTTAATTCTTTTAATATTTGTTCTTGTATTGTATCCTATTTATTATGTGTCTGATACTTTGCAGTTCCATCCATCCATCCATCTTCGACCGCTTATCCGGTATAGGGTCGCGGGGGCAGCAGCTCCAGCAGGGGACCCCAAACTTCCCTTTCCCGAGCCACATCAACCAGCTCCGACTGGGG